>NC_047104.1:89812108-89949608 GCF_902500255.1 Thalassophryne amazonica | reverse complement strand
TACTGGCCAGTAGTGTTCACGGCAGTATTCGCCCTAAGTACTAAGCATCTGGGAACCAGTAGATGGCAGTGTTCTATTTATTTTGACCCCGGTTATACAACCCCTGACAATAATTATGGAATCACCGGCCTCAGAGGATGTTCATTCAGTTGTTTAATTTTGTAGAAAAAAAGCAGATCACAGACATGACACAAAACTAAAGTCATTTCAAATGGCAACTTTCTGGCTTTAAGAAACACTATAAGAAATCAGGAAAAATAATTGGGGCAGTCAGTAACGGTTACTTTTTTAGACCAAGCAGAGGGAAAAAAAATATGGACTCACTCAATTCTGAGGAAACAATTATGGAATCACCCTGTAAATTTTCATCCCCAAAACTAACACCTGCATCAAATCAGATCTGCTCGTTAGTCTGCATCTAAAAAGGAGTGATCACACCTTGGAGAGCTGTTGCACCAAGTGGACTGACATGAATCATGGCTCCAACATGAGAGATGTCAATTGAAACAAAGGAGAGGATTATCAAACTCTTAAAAGAGGGTAAATCATCACGCAATGTTGCAAAAGATGTTGGTTATTCACAGTCAGCTGTGTCTAAACTCTGGACCAAATACAAACAACATGGGAAGGTTGTTAAAGGCAAACATACTGGTAGACCAAGGAAGACATCAAAGCGTCAAGACAGAAAACTTAAAGCGATATGTCTCAAAAATCGAAAATGCACAACAAAACAAATGAGAAACAAATGGGAGGAAACTGGAGTCAACGTCTGTGACCGAACTGTAAGAAACCGCCTAAAGGAAATGGGATTTACATACAGAAAAGCTAAACGAAAGCCATCATTAACACCTAAACAGAAAAAACAAGGTTACAATGGGCTAAGGAAAAGCAATCGTGGACTGTGGATGACTGGATGAAAGTCATATTCAGTGATGAATCTCGAATCTGCATTGGGCAAGGTGATGATGCTGGAACTTTTGTTTGGTGCCGTTCCAATGAGATTTATAAAGATGACTGCCTGAAGAGAACATGTAAATTTCCACAGTCATTGATGATATGGGGCTGCATGTCAGGTAAAGGCACTGGGGAGATGGCTGTCATTACATCATCAATAAATGTACAAGTTTAAGTTGATATTTTGGACACTTTTCTTATCTCATCAATTGAAAGGATGTTTGGGGATGATTAAATCATTTTTCAAGACGATAATGCATCTTGCCATAGAGCAAAAACTGTGAAAACATTCCTTGCAAAAAGACACATAGGGTCAATGTCATGGCCTGCAAATAGTCCGGATCTTAATCCAATTGAAAATCTTTGGTGGAAGTTGAAGAAAATGGTCCATGACAAGGCTCCAACCTGCAAAGCTGATCTGGCAACAGCAATCAGAGAAAGTTGGAGCCAGATTGATGAAGAGTACTGTTTGTCACTCATTAAGTCCATGCCTCAGAGACTGCAAGCTGTTATAAAAGCCAGAGGTGGTGCAACAAAATACTAGTGATGTGTTGGAGCGTTCTTTTGTTTTTCATGATTCCATAATTTTTTCCTCAGAATTGAGTGATTACATATTTTTTTTCCCTCTGCTTGGTCTAAAAAGTAACCGTTACTGCCACAATTTTCTTTGTTTCTTAAAGCCAGAAAGTTGCCATTTGAAATTACTTTAGTTTTGTGTCATGTCTGTGATCTGCTTTTTTTTTTTATACAAAATTAAACAACTGAATGAACATCCTCCGAGGCCGGTGATTCCATAATTTTTGCCAGGGGTTGTATCAGATGATTGTCAAATCAACTTTTTGGCTTTGCAAATGGCTTTTTTTTTTTTTTTTTTTTACAAATGAAGTTTAAAAACAAAACAAAACAACAGCAAAATAATAATAATAATAATAATAATAATAATAATAATAATAATAATAATAACATTACAAGCCAGCTCTGCAGTGTTTGCACAAACACAGTGCAAGCGTTTGGATGCTTGTAGCTTTTCAGCAGCAGGAAACCCTCACGACGGCCGCCGACCACAATAATATATCAAACAGGTTTGATTCTCATTCGACCATATGATCGGCGATCAGGAGGTGGTCGTCAGATGTTGACCACAGCTTGATACTCCATGTACACTACACGATGCAGGGCGCACAATTAACCTGAAACTCGGTCCAAAAAATTCCTGCATGAAAAATCATCTCACACAGTGTAAAGCACGTTTTACAACATCATAAAACGTGTGTACATTCTCTCCACATGCAAAACATTTTGCGATGACATTTCCAGGGCTCTGTAAAAATGCCTTTTACAAATAAAAAAATGGAATATTTTACAAAAGCACATTTATCTTTAAGCACCAACACCCAACAGATGTCACATTAACGGGTTGGTTTACATAATGAATGACTGAACCAATCAGTGTTTAGCAGAGGCACTTTTACCCAGAATCCTTTGCGATCTGTCTGTTTGTTACAAAACCTCAGAATTAGTGCATTATTCAACATTAAAAGATATATGTTATATTTTAACTTTGTACAAATGACAGAATTGACATTAATGGAGTTATTCTATCGGTATTCCAACCCCTGGCAAAAATTATGGAATCAGCGGCCTCAGAGGATGTTCATTCAGTTGTTTAATTTTGTAGAAAAAAGCAGATCACAGACATGACACAAAACTAAATGACTTTAGTTTTGTTAGGGTTGTAATGTTATTTATAAATCGAAACCATAACTCAGCATGACTTTATTTTTCAAGACCTCCGCCTGACCAGAGCGTTGTAACTGATAGAGAGCTGGCTTTATGGCTGCTCTCGGGGTGCCTCTGTGCTAGGAGCGCTGTAGTAAACAAGAGCTTCCAGCAGGGGCAGAATGTTGAAAGAAAAAAGTGTGGTCTCATTGTTTGGGTCTGTTGTTATTTTTAATATTACTAGAAGCTATTAAATTTGTTTTACTAGTACAGTTGTAAATGTGCTAGAGATAATATTGGAATTTATCGGTTATCTGTAACTTCCGATACATTTTTGGGTGGTTTATTTTTTTATCTTCTTTCAGTTATCTGATTATCTGTTATCGAAGTTATTATTTTTTTTTGGTTATCTGTGCCCACCACTGTTCATAAATCAGTTTAGGGTGAAAGATGGAGTAATTTTCATGCTGGAAGTTATTTGTTGTGACATATCTTGCTCAAAGGTATTCATAACTTTACCACATTGAAATCACTGATTTTTTTTTGGCATTTTCGAAGATCGCACAATTTATGTTAAGTACAGAGTCATCAATGAAGAAATAATTGAACATTGGTGGGTTAAATATGTGAAGTGATGTCAGTAAAAGGCATTACTGGTGTGTAGTTGAACTATCTCCCATTTTAGAACTTCAGGAAACATTTAAAGGCCTGGCTTCCAGATTTTAGGCATTACCTGAATTCTGTGGCCCTGGCTCTGTTGCCCTATATATGGACGTAATTTGCATAATGATGATTTCTAACCTTAGAGTACATCAAGACAAACATTTTGATGGGTCATACACTTTTGTATGACAATCCAATCAAGAGTTATGTCAATTTAGATTTCCCCTACCCCAAAAACCGGCCACTGGAAAATTTTGAGCCACGCTCACAAATAACACCCCAGCAGTGGTATTGAGTCCCTATTTTTTCAGTGGCAACATGAAAAATATGAAAATATAGATCAAATGCTACAACTTACATGCACTTTCATCAATTTTAGGGGGGGTGCAAGGTGAGCCTACTCCGCCCATGGACTAAAGTAGTGTGTAGTCAACACTGAAACATGATGTTTCAGTGTTGAGTGCGTACAGTGCGAAGACAGTGGGAACTGTGGTTTTTGTGGTTTTGTTTTGTGGTTCGGTCATACAAGCTGTTTCGCCATGAGTTGCACTGAGTACATATTTGCACTAAGGGGCCCTAACCAAAACCACTTATGGAAGGAAATGTTGTCTCCCTCCCTCTGTTTGTGGCATTGCCAACATGTGCAGCTTTCCGGCATATTCCACCTGTTTCTTGATGAGAGTAATTGAGTGTCTATGCATGCTGCCCACTGACTTGCCCGGATCCAAAATGGCGACCATGCCTCTTTGCCAGGACTTGGCTCAGTGCGACTGTGGACTCCAGTACTCATTATTAACCTCTGTGTTTGACGGAAGATGAAACAGTGGCCATAAAACTAAAAAAATGAGCACATAAAATATGAATTTTGCCCACCCTAGTATTTTTAGCTCCTATAAGCAACACATTGCAGAAGCTGTAGGATTGTGATTGTCCATCTGGCATTCCATTTCAAAATCCTTCCTATTTCTCCCAAATAGTTACAAATACAAATGCAGTGTCAAAGGACTGCATTTATATAGCACTTTCATGGTCAGACTGCTTCACAGTGATGCCTTACATTCATACATTCACACAGTTATTCCTCACATTCACACACTCACACACTGATGTCAGGGTGCTGCCATGCAAGGCTCTCACTACAGACTGGGAACAACCCAAGGGCCCAGAAAGATTTGATATACCTCAATGGCTGGATATGGAAGTGGGGTGGTTTTCGTTTAGCAACTCACTTTGTTTTGAACTTCACCTTCAAAATGAACTTGATTTAAAACACTGAGATAATCAAATAATATGGGTAATAAAGTAAAGAGTAAGTTTTGCACCTAACCCTTTGTAGTGACTTTGACCCTCAAATGATGTTGATTCAGGATATGGAAATAGTTAGTTGTAAAAAGAAGACATGAAATATTCACACCCAACTAAAATTATCACCCATGGGGAAGGAACATTTTCATAATGGCAGCCATCTGGGTGGCCATTTTGGATTTCTAATTCTTTCTACTCAACTTTGCAGTGGGATCACTGAGGCTCCCTCGGGCCTGTTTGTCCACTTTGTGGTGAGGGATAATAATATGTCCAAAATCAGGAGCTTTGTAGAAAACAAGATTATTTGTACATTTGCATCAAATTTCAATCAGGATCAACAAAAACTTTTACCGTTACAGAATGAGTCCTTGCTGCAGTTTCTCCACACTTTAAATTTTGAGCCATTTGTGGCTGTTATCCACAACACCCCCCCCCCCCCCCAACCCCAGGCATGTCAAATTTTCCTCTCTCTCTCTTTCTGCTTATTTGATATGCATAAAAAAATGCAAATTAGTCACTTAGTAACCACATCAAATACCCACCTGGCCTCTTATCAGCCCTTCTGTGTTGTTTGCAAATCCTTCGTTACGGTCCTGTGGTGATGAAGGCGGACAGTCGTTGGTGGAGTCCATGTTATAGTTTGCTATGGAACCAATTAGTACTCAACACCCACTGTCCTTTGGGACCAGTAAAACGGAGCAGGCGGCAAAGGCTTAAAACAATGAGGGTAGCCAGGCCACACCTATAAAATATGTGAATGTTACATGTCATTAAACAGGTCAAAACCAACAGAGTTCAGTGTAAATCAAAATACAGCGACTGATGAACTGCCTGGAGACCATTCTTATAGAGGAAAAACGGTCAACAGAAACCATGCAGAGAGATAGAAATAGAGCGATAGAAAAAGGGAAGGTGGCAGAAGAGAGAAGAGATTTTTCACATTTATTTTTAGAGACCGGTAATCTAGTCGCCACCTCTCCCTTGTGTCCCTTGCTCTCCACGAGGTGACGTCAACAAAAGGTAATATTTTTCCGGCCCACCTCAATTTCAAGAGGAAAGACTGTCCCGGTATGATCTGGTTGAGAAGAGGTGCTGTATCTCAGGATAGCAGGACACGGAGATGGGACGCCTTAGCAGGGAGAGGATGAGGAAGAGGAGAAATAGATGGGGGTTGTAACTGATCCATCTCTCGTTATGTCCTCTGTCTTTGTCAGATAACCCAGGAAACATCTCAGACTTATGCACAGCTTTTAGAAGCTTGATTTAGATCTGCTCTGCTCCACAAGCTTACTCTATGAAACTAAAGAAATTTCGCAGTGCTGTGAGATACAGGAACCAGGATGGAAAATGCACGGATGTCGCTGAGATGGAGCCGCGCGTCTGCAACTGTGTGCATGTGTGTGTGTGTCATACATTTTGCAGGAGAAGCTGTTTTTATCCTATGAGAGGAACATAGCCTTGGTGAACCCTCAGGAGATTTAATGTGACATCTGGTATCAGCTTCTTATCCCACGACCTTCCCTTTGTCCACCTTCATGTTGTACCCACACACAGAAGGTGAATATTTCCAGCATGTTTCTCAACTTAATCTGAACTATGTGTGCTGATGGAGCTTATTGTGATATGTTACAATATTAGATGGGTGTTTATCTGCTTTGTGGAAAAATGCAGTAATATTTGCTGTGTGTTTATAAGGTACCTTTCATGTATGCTTTGTTCACTATAAATAAACTCAATAAATAGTTTATTGGTGCTTCTTACACATGTATGTTTGTATCTTTATAGTATTTTAATTTATCTAAAGATGTTTCATCCTTATCAGTGCACATCATGAAATATGGACCACACCAGAACTTGTTGATTTTAACACTGTTATTGTTTTTTTCTTTATTTCGGCTATTCTTACTGATATCTGTAATATAATAGAAGGTGGCTTTGCTGCCACCTTCTGCATCAGTCCATTATAGCAGCACTAAATCTTTTCAATGAATCCAGTGTCATGTGATCGACTGGAACTCAGCCCGCGATCGATTGACTGGTTTGCCACGCCAGATTTAAAGAGTGGATGGTGATGTTTCCTGTAACCTTGCAATTACAACAAAAGAGGCTTTAAGTTTCAATAAAATCTTAGTTTATGGTTTAACATCAGTAACTTGACTTTTTAGGAGAGAAATTGGTATTCTTTTCATAATCATTCACCAAATTTAGTGCAGAAGATAACAGAATATTTACAGAGGAATCCTTCAAATCTGGAAACAAGCACCAAAGTTGGCACAAATACTCCTTAGACATTACTCTTTTGAAAAAACTGGGTATCCACTTGAATTTTCAGTATGCGGCCAGGTTGGGGTCAGTTGAAGAATTACACGGGTCAAAATTTAAAAATGTTTCAATCATATTGAAAGCTATACCACATTATTTGTCTGATCACAATGATACCAAAAAGGTATAGTTTGGACTATCTATGACTGAATGTTATGGAGTTATGGGGTAAAAACAGCAAGAATGGTAACAAAGGTCAGCATTAGCTTGTACAGGGGTCAGATGTTAAAGTTGCTCTAAATATAGAATCCAATGGACGTCAACATTGCGCTACCTTTACCTTGCAGACCAAGCATTCAACACAGTCAAAACTATTTCATTTATTAATCCTATTAGTTCAACCAATAATTTGCACCACTTTTTACCAAAATTGGAGCAACTTTAACTTTTGACCCCTGTACAAACTGAAATTGACCTTTGTCACCATTCTTCTTGTTTTTACCCCATAACTCCATAACATTCAGTCATAGATAGTCCAAACTATACCTTTTTGGTATTGTTGTGATCAGACAAATAATGTGGTATAGCTTTCAATATGATTGGAGCATTTTTAAGTTTTGACCCCTGTGTAATTCTTCAGTTGACCCCTACCTGGCCGCCTACTGAAAATTCAAGTGGATACTCAGTTTTTTCAAAAGAGTAATGTTTGAGGAGTATGTGTTCCAATTTTGGTGCTTGTTTCCAGAAATTAACAATTGTTACAATTATCTGCTCCACTAATTATGGTAAATCACAGGCAGCAGAGCAACAACCTAATAAATAAACAAAATTTATCTTAACATGCTAAAAAAGAAGAATTTTTAAATGTAGATTGATTTGTTCTTTTTTAAATTTGGAAAGACAGTGCATTATTATTTTTTTCCTGTGACCCAGTGAAGTGTGCATTTCAGTATGAACAGTGTGTCAGTGCACATCCATGAGCAATTTAAAAGTGTAAATTGAAGGGTGTCTTTTTTTTTTGAAAGATTGGTCCCGTTTCCTGTGACCTTTCATCAAGCAAACTTTTTCTAAAGTAGAAGCACTCGGAGAGCACAATCCTCCGCCAAGGCCATACGGTCACTGACGTCACATCGAATACCCTTTGGCAAAGAGACTTATTCCACATTGTTTCATGCATCTACTGTGATGTTTTAGATTCAGTGGTTAACCCTCTGGGGTCTGAGGGCATTTTGTTGGACAGTTCACTCGCCTGGCATAAATGTTTTGTTATTGTTGTTAACAGCTCTCCCTGCATCTTACAATCAAGTTTTATGTCTCTTTTTTCAGGACAACCTGTACTTTCAAAATATATATGCTATAGTTGTGTTTTATAAGTGTAATAAAGGTTTACAATCAGAAATAAGAAAGAAAAAAGTAAAGCGGGAAATAATTTTCCACACACATTTATTCAAAACACACAGCAAACTATAATAAACTAGTAACACATCACTCCTGAAAACAATCTTTGGTGTGTCACGTGAGGTGAATCTGCTCTACGATTGGATTTTGGAAAACCATGTGATGGTGAACCAATTCTGATTGGACACTCACATTGCTCACATCATCACACAGCTTCTATGAGGAGTACAAAGATGGTGGACGGTGGCTCGAAAGTCCGCAGAGTTAACTTTTCAGCAAAACAAAAGTAAATTTCTATCTCAGTTCATTAAAAAGTTATTTATAATTTAGAAATCTTGGTCTCAGCCATCGTATACGACAGTGTTGGCCCCAGAGGGTTAAAGAAGCTTACATTTCATTTAAGATGTCTTGATATTTATCTGTCAAGATATTTTAAAGTTGTTGTTGTCGTCCTTTCGGCTGCTCCCATTTTTGTTCAAGGGTCACCACAGCGGATACAGTCAGAGCCGCATTGGTATTTGGCACAAGTTTTACACCGGATGCCTTTCCTGACGCAACTCCAGTTTTACCTGGAGAAACACACACAGCCACTGGTGTTCCAAAGAGGTCTCCCATGTACTAACCGGATGCCACACTGGTTAGCTTCTGAGAACTGACAGGATCAGGCTTACAGAGAGCAGACCGACTGCACCAAGATATTTTAATGTATGTGCTTAAAATATAGGGGTGATAATTCTGACCATGACTCTGTGGTCTTTGTGTTGTGAGACTGAGCTTTGTGCACAGGTGTTTGAGATGGACGTATCATAAAAGGGAATATGCGTGGTCAGACAGAGCTCATGATTTGTGTGTGTGAGAGTGAGTGAGAGAATGAGATGATAACTTTTTTAAAAAGACCTGTTCCTGGGCTTTTTAAAACCTTGCCATTTTTGTAAATCAGAAGTTTGTTGTAGCTCACTGTAAGTCCTGTATAGGCCCTGAGGCCCATTCTAGTAGTCTAACAAGCCATAATAGATCCATGATCCATATGGACCACCCCCACAGGTCAGCACTGCAGATGAATTGCAAAGTTTAAATGATAGTATGAAATACAGATTCTTTGTCATGTTGTCTTGTTTTTAAAGTAATACTTGCATAAATGTCAATACAAAGTTACAGTGAAATCAATGCAATTGTGTGCTCATGCAAATGGTTAAAAAGCAATTCTACTGCCTTGTGCTCAGCTGAATGCCAGAAACAAAAAATACTTTGCCTGACTTTTTCCCAGTGGTTTGCCTACACAGTAGGGCTCACCCCAGCCAGGCTGGACCTGTGTTTGGCAGTGGGATAACGTGCAGCGAGTTATGCCTCATACTTCAGTGCCTAGTGAAAAGGTGTTCAATTTTATTTGAAAATATTATTTAAATATTGGACACCTTATTTTCTTTCAGGAATGTGGGCAAAAGTTCCTTGTTTTCATTGTTCTTTAAATCTTATTTATGGAACTCAGATGTAGTATGTGTGTATGTTCCATGACTGGTCTTTGATTGTACATCAAACCAGAGCATGATGGGGAATTGCCAATCAACCATATTGTCAGAAGCAAAGCAATCACAAATCTGTACAAGATCTCACACCCAGGCATTGCCTGTGTACCCTGCTAGTTCTTTAATGAATTGATAGCAAAGTTATACTCATCTCCTTTTTGCCAATCTGAAATTTATGCGGGCAGTACGGATTAGTAGTGAGCACTGTTGCATCACAGTAAGAAGGTCAAGGGATCGCTTCCCGCCTGGGGCTTTCTCTGTGGAGTTTGTATGTTCTCCATATGTTCGTGTGGGTCTCCTCCATGTGCCCTGGCTTCCTCCCACTGCCAAAGACACGCACCTTAGGTAAACTGGTGACTCTAAATTGACCATATGTGTGTGTGCGTGTGTGAATGTGTTTGTCTGTCTATATGTGGCCCTGTGACAGATTGGCATCCTGTCTGGGGCGTACCCCACCTCATGCCCTATGACTGGAAAGACAGGCTCCAGAACCTCTCGTGACCCTTGAATGGAGTTAGAGATACAGTCGTGTTCAGAATAATAGTAGTACTATGTGACTAAAAAGATTAATCCAGGTTTTGAGTATATTTCTTATTGTTACATGGGTAACAAGGTACCAGTAGATTCAGTAGATTCTCACAAATCCAACAAGACCAAGCATTCATGATATGCACTCTTAAGGCTATGAAACTGGGCTATTAGTAAAAAAAAGTAGAAAAAGGGCTGTTCACAATAATAGTAGCATCTGCTGTTGATGCTGCAAACTCAAAACTATTATGTTCAAACTGCTTTTTTAGCAATCCTGTGAATCACTAAACTAGTATTTAGTTGTATAACCATAGTTTTTCATGATTTCTTCACATCTGCGAGGCATTAATTTTGTTGGTTTGGAACCAAGATTTTGCTCGTTTACTAGTGTGCTTGGGGTCATTGTCTTGTTGAAACACCCATTTCAAGGGCATGTCCTTTTCAGCATAAGGCAACATGACCTCTTCAAGTATTTTGACATATCCAAACTGACCAATGATACCTGGTATGCGATATATAGGCCCAACACCATAGTAGGCGAAACATGCCCATATCATGATGCTTGCACCACCATGCTTCACTGTCTTCACTGTGACCTGTGGCTTGAATTCAGAGTTTGGGGTCATCTCACAAACTGTCTGTGGCCCTTGGACCCAAAAAGAACAATTTTACTCTCATCAGTCCACAAAATATTCCTCCATTTCTCTTTAGGCCAGTTGATGTGTTTTTTGGCAAATTGTAACCTCTTCTGCACATCTTTTATTTAACAGACGGACTTTGCGGGGGATTCTTGCAAATAAATTAGCTTCACACAGGCGCCTTCTAACTGTCACAGCACTTACAGGTAGCTCCAGACTGTCTCTGATCATCCTGGAGCTGATCAATGGGTGAGCCTTTGCCATTCTGGTTATCCTTTTATCCATTTTGATGGTTATTTTCCATTTCCATCCACGCGTCTGTTTTTTTTTTTTTATCCATTTTAAAGCATTGGAGATCATTGTAGATGAACAGCCTATAATTTTTTGCACCTGCGTGTAAGTTTTCCCCTCTCCAATCAACTTTTATTCAAACTACGCTGTTCTTCTGAACAATGTCTTGAACGTCCCATTTTCCTCAGGCTTTCAAAGAGAAAAGCATGTTCAACAGGTGCTGGCTTCATCCTTAAATAGGGGACACCTGATTCACACCTGTTTGTTCCACAAAATTGATGAACTCACTGACTGAATGCCACACTACTATTATTGTGAACACCCCCTTTTCTACTTGCTTCTTTGCTTCTCCTGAGCTGGAGGTCGATGATCGACTTTGTAGTCGTATCATCTGACCTTCGGCCACGTGTCTCGGACACTCGAGTGAAGAGAGGGGCAGAGCTGTCGACTGATCACCACCTGGTGGTGAGTTGGATCCGCTGGGAGGGTAGGAAGCCGGTCAGACCTGGCAGGCCCAAACGTATAGTGAGGGTGTGCTGGGAACGACTGGTGGAACCCTCTGTCAGCGAGGTCTTCAACTCCCACCTCCGGGAGAGATTCTCCCAGATCCCGGGGGAGGTTGGAGACATGGAGTCTGAGTGGACCATGTTCTCCACCTCCATTGTTGATGCAGCTGCTCGTAGCTGTGGTCGCAAGGTCTCTGGTGCCTGTCGCGGCGGCAATCCCCGAACCCAGTGGTGGACACCAGAAGTAAGGGATGCCATCAAGCTGAAGAAGGAGTCCAACTTATCTTTGTTGGTAGGTGGGACCCCAGAGGCAGCTGACAGGTACCGGCAGGCCAAGTGTGCCGCAGCCCGTGCGGTTGCAGAGGCAAAAACTCGGGTCTGGGAGGAGTTCGGGGAGGCTATGGAGAAGGACTATCGGTCGGCCTCGAAGAGATTCTGGCAAACCGTCTGACGCCTCAGGAGGCGGAAGCAGCTCTCCACCAGCACTGTTTACGGTGCGGATGGGGAGCTGTTGACCCTGACTGGGGATGTTGTCGGGCGGTGGAAGGAGTACTTCGAGGATCTCCTCAATCCCATCGTCACGTCTTCCAAAGAGGAAGCAGAGACTGGGGACTCAGGGGTGGACTCATCCATTACCCAGGCCAAAGTCACCGAGGTGGTTAGAAAGCTCCTCAGTGGCAAGGCTCCTGGGGTGGATGAAATCCGTCCTGAGTACCTTAAGTCTCTGGATGTTGTGGGGCTGTCTTGGCTGACACGCCTCTGCAACATCGCGTGATGATCGGGGACAGTGCCTCTGGATTGGCAGACTGGGGTGGTGGTCCCTCTGTTTAGGAAGGGGGACTGGAGGGTGTGTTCCAACTATAGGGGGATCACACTCCTCAGCCTCCCCGGTAAGGTCTTTTCCAGAGTACTGGAGAGGAGAATTCGACCGATGGTCGAACCTCGGATTCAGGAGGAGCAGTGTGATTTTCGTCCTGGTTGCGGCACACTGGACCAGCTCTACACGTTCCATCGGGTGCTCGAGGGTTCATGGGAGTTCGCCCAACCAGTCCACATGTGTTTTGTGGATCTGGAGAAGGCGTTCGACCGTGTCCCTCGGGGCACCCTGTGGGAGTACGCGGTCCGGGGTCCTTTGCTAAGGGCTATCCGGTCCCTGTACGACCGCAGCAGGAGCTTGGTTCGCATTGCCGGTAGTAAGTCAAACTTGTTTCCAGTGCACGTTGGCTTCCGCCAGGGGGTGCCCTTTGTCACCGGTTCTGTTCATTATTTTTATGTACAGAATTTCTAGGTGCAGCCAGGGTGTAGAGGGGGTCTGGTTTGGGAACCACAGAATCTCGTCTCTGCTGTTTGCGGACAATATGGTTCTGTTGGCTTCGTCAAATCAGGACCTTCAGCGTGCACTGGGGCGGTGTGTAGCTGAGTGTGAAGCGTCTGAGATGAAAATCAGCACCTCCAATTCCGAGGCCATGGTTCTCGTCCGGAAAAAGGTGCTTTGCCCTCTTCAGGTCGGTGGAGTGTCCTTGCCTCAAGTGGAGGAGTTTAAGTATCTCGGGGTCTTGTTCACGAGTGAGGGACGGATGGAGCGTGAGATTGATAGACGGATCGGTGCAGCATCTGCAGTGATGCGGTTGCTGTATCGGACCGTCGTGGTGAAGAGAGAGCTGAGTAGGGGGGCAAAGCTCTTGATTTACCGATCGATCTACGTTCCAATCCTCACCTGTGGTCATGAGATTTGGCTCATGACCGAAAGAACGAGATCGCGAGTACAAGCGGCCGAGATGAGTTTCCTCCGCAGGGTGGCTGGGCACTCCCTTAGAGATAGGGTGAGGAGCTCGGTCACTCGGGAGGAGCTTGGAGTCGAGCCGCTGCTCCTCCATGTCGAAAGGAGTCAGTTGAGGTGGCTCAGGCATCTTTTCCGGATGCCCCTGGACGCCTCGCTGGAGAGGTGTTCCGGGCACGTCCCAATGGGAGGAGGCCCCGGGGAAGACCCAGGACACGCTGGAGGGACTACATCTCTCGGCTGGCTTGGGAACGCCTTGGGGTTCCCCCGGAGGAGCTGGGGGAGGTGTGTGGGGATCGGGAGGTCTGGGCGGCTTTGCTTGAGCTGCTGCCCCCGCGACCTGACTCCGGATAAAGCGGAGGAAAATGATGGATGGATGGATGAATGAAAATTCTGTGAAAATCATCATCTGATCTAAACCTTGAGACTTGTGATCCATTGGACCCCTACTGGATTCTGTAGTGTGACCCAGAGTAGAGTCTATGACTGCCCAGGAACAGGATGCCACTTCAACGCAAGTCTTTTCCCCAGCCTCGGCTAGTGCCCATTTACAGCTGGGTTGCCTGGAATGATGCAGATGAAGAGTCTTATTCAAGGCCCCAGACAGTTAGTTTGAAGGGAAAAAAATCCCCAAGTAATAATATGTTCACATACAACTCTAAATTTTCTCTTTTCTTTTAGCCACACATGTACAAGTACATTGGAATTCACACTCCATTCAGCCTCATTTTTTTGTATTTTCTGCTTATGCTTAAAAAAAAATGCCATTTCAAAGACCACGCCATATGTGTACTTTCCACACTTTGGAATATGTAATATATTTAGTTAGGTAGTAATCACTCACACATTGGGACAACAGAAGCAAAGTACTAACTGAGAAAAGGAACCAAGGAGAGTCGCTGATGTTTTAAAACATGTATGGATGATTAATTACCTGGAGCTTCAGGAGGAAAAGTACCGGTTTCAAGGAACACAGTAAGAACCTAGCACAAAATGAGTGTGTTTCCGCTCTTATACTGGCATAATTGAAATTTGATTAAAAGGGAAACCAGTTAATTCTTCTGCCTGCTAAGCAGAATATCCACAGTGAAATGCAAAAAGTAGCCTTTCCTCCTTCAATATGGTAAAGTGCCCATCACACTTTGTATGGGGTCATTTGCCAAAGGACACGAAGGGAAATCATTATGCATTTCCTTTTACCTGTAACCTCCAACAAATGCATATTACATTGAGTGAGGTGCAGTCAATCAATTGTGACCATACAAGTATAATCCATCAACAAGGCTGTCA
The DNA here is from genome assembly GCF_902500255.1 of Thalassophryne amazonica. Lineage (NCBI taxonomy): Eukaryota > Metazoa > Chordata > Actinopteri > Batrachoidiformes > Batrachoididae > Thalassophryne > Thalassophryne amazonica. The sequence continues at coordinate 89,934,748 of NC_047104.1, read as the reverse complement.
GGTTGAGCAGATCCCCAGGCTGGAGTTGGTAATGATGAGTTCAAACACGTGAAAAAGACCTTTCAAGTCCATTGTGTGTGAGTGTGTGTGTATGTGTGTGTGTGTCTGTGTGCATGTGAATGCGTGCACATACGGGAAGCCTAAAAATACATTTTGTCAGCAAGCAAAAACTGTTCTCACCATCATTTAATTGGACAAAACTTGCCACACCACTATTAATTTTGACTTTTATTCAGGTTAAGAAAGCATATAGCTTGGTTGATAGGCCTGCTTTGTGTGGCATCCTGGGAATTCATGGGATCTCCAACAAACTGTTGAACATCATGGCTAGCTTAAACATTGGAGCTTTGCAGAGCGGAAGCAGGTTCTCTGATTTTTTTCCCCAGTGACCTCTGGCCTCCCTCAGGGATGTCTTCTGGTGCATACTGTCTTCAGTACGTATGTGGTTGCATGGACTGGGTGTTGAGAAAAGTTGTGGAGTCTGTTGACCTGGGTGCCTTTGTTTGTGAGGAATGGTTCACTGACCTTTACTTTGCAGATGACGCTGTGATATTTGTGTAATTGATGGATGTGCTTGTGTGAACTCACAAGAAGTGGAGGGAGTAGTTGAAGTGTTTAGCTCGGCAACTGTCCGGATCAACACTAAGATCCAGGCTTTCACTGACTTACTGGTCAGCCATCCGCAGTGTGTCTGTGTCTGCTAACAGCACCAATTCAGTGAGAGATTTATTTCCCTCAGCAGTGACATTCGTGCCTCTGGTAGCTCACACTAGAAAGTCAGGAGATGTTGGGGAAGAGTTTAGAGATGAGCCATATAGAGACAAATAGTGATGAAATATCTTTGCAATAGGATGAAATTTCAAGTCTTTGGGTTTTGGATGCTTGAGATCTGAGTGTATGGGAGTGATACTGCACCCTCTGACTTATTGGCCCTGTCACACAGCATACGACGATAGCTGAACAAAGGAAAAATGTCACAAAGTCACAAATCATCGAGAAAAGGTGGATGAATGAGCTTTCACTTTTCCCATGACCGAATAGCCTGCGAGTCAAGAGTGCAAAAGGAACGAAAGAGGAACAAAATGAAACTGAAGCTGACGTTGATCTCGATGCTTTAAACAAAACACGCCTGGAACCACTGCTAGAGCAGTGTGTGTGTCTGCATCCTGCTCTGCATTCCAGGACTCAACGCTGGGATGGAGCTCTGCTGCGCCTGAGTCCTGGAGAAGCTGCAAAGAGAAGCACATGATCCAATCCACTGTGGAGATCTGTGTGCATGTTGACGGATCCACCTGCTCTTGTTGCTCATCCAGAGCAAAAAAGGATGAGCAACAATCCTCACAGTCTGGTTCAGACTCTGATGACGCACTGCGCACTCCATCTTGCTCCAATATAAAAAAATTGAAGCGCTTGCTCAACATTCATAAGATGCCTCATTTTTACAAAACAAAAAACCCACAACCACACTAACCATACCCGCCAAATACTCCACCAAAATAATACACACTCCAAACATGGCAAATATTTTTCAAATCTCTCAAATACCGAAACTCTAATCGCTGTCTTTACACCCAAAATGTGCACATACTCAGCGTTTTTTTGTGTGTCCTTGCATTTATAGATTTGTTTGCAGCTGTTTGCTTTTAATGTATGTGTACTGTTGTGTGTAGCCCTTGCCGCACTCCTGCTTGTTTTTTTTTTTTTTGCATTGAAGAAATGTGCTCCATTCTCAAAACAGTAAAGCAAATGGCACTCACGTTTCCAGATGTACAGTGGGACACACCGCTTCCTTCTCAGGGCTGGGAACATCAGATCGCAAATTTCAGAGTCCTTCTGTGTCCCTACCCAAACAAAAATAGAAAATATTGCTATTCACATTCATAAGCAAACTTAAACTTCTCGTTTCTTGTTTCAGCATTGAGAGCGAGACAGAGGGATCGGGGGGAGAAAGAGAGAAAAAGAGAGACTGCGTTGTCTCTCTGCCTTTTTTTCAAAACCCTGGTGTTTCTGATCACTGGGCGCTGCAACTGTGTGGATCAAGCAGTCAGTCACACACATGCGTGCAGGTTCAATTACCAGTTCTGATCACGCAAGCACAGGTGCTGTGTAGGTGAATCAGTCACACACACACACGCGCGCCACCTTTTCTCCAGCTGAGTCACTCTGGATGAATGCATTCAGTGTTTGGATGTGTTGTAGTGCACGTACATGCTTGCACAAAAGGACTGTCTCGTACATATGTAATTCAGCGACTGAAACGTTCAGAAAAGAATGCAGCCATTTGCAATCACACTGGGTTTTCTGTTTTTATATGTCACACTTCTGTTCAAAGCTGTTCACACGAAAATGTCCGCTGCTGCTGAAAATTTTTCCACACTTGATGCTCAAAGCCACGCTTCTGTAAACTGGCACCTGGTTTGCACAAACCAAGGCGCAGTTTGCTCTGAGAGATCACTGCAGCCAACACAAAATATTATTAAGTTGTGTTGGCCCTCAGCAGCTACATGGCAATGAGGCTAATCGTGCTCCTGCAGCACGTCAAAAAACCAATGTGTGTCATTGAAAATAATGCTTTTTAGACAGATTCATGATGCTTCTGCCATGGATGATGCCTCCGGTGTGAAAACCCCTTAAGTCCTGTTTTGCCGTGCTTTGCCGTGTCTTGACCTCGCCTCTTTTTCTGGATCTGCAGTTGCCTCAGCCCTTGTTACTTTGTCTCTCCATATTACTGAACCCTGCTCATTTTTGACAACACCTTTTGCCTCACACCTGCCTGTACCTCTGCATTGCTGCCTGCCTACTTGTGTACAGAACCACTGCTTTGCTATGAGATAAAGCCTTTTTGATTAATCCTTCATCTCTGTCTGAGAGTCTACATTTGTGTCCACCACCTTCTGTGCCACGCATCCACGTATCCTGACATGAGATTTCAGATGAGAATCAGAATCAAATTTATTGCCCATTTAAGTTCTCACATACAATTTGGTCTGTCATTGGTGCATAAACAAAAATAAAAGAAAATACATCTGTAAGAAGTAATAGGTGCATAAACAACAATAAAAAGAACAGGAAAAAAAATACTGTAAGAATAGACAAATTATGATTTCGGTCACAATTAAGATTTTGTGGATCATTTGATTTTGCAATGTTAATCAAAGTGAAAATTCAATTTGGAAATGGAAATTTCCAGAAAAATATAAAGATGACATTTTGAAATGGATTCAACTGGAGGGGTGGATCATATGTTTAAAAAAAAAAAAAAAGTAAAAACATTACACTAGAGAGTGGGAACCTGTTAGAGCACTTCAAGTGTTTGCAGAGGTATTCACTGAAAGATGCCAGTTCAAATCACTGAATCACAAAGAATTAATTTGCATGAATTGTTGTGAAACATCTAAGGTATGGGTGTTATTTGACATGGATGTTTTTACATTATTATTATTATTATTATTATTATTATTATTATTAGTAGTAGTATGTTTTAAGATGTAAACCCTTTCAAGCATCATAGCTGCTGTGATATTTGGATGTGGTTTCACAGGATATGTGCTTCAGGGGTGGAGGCGGAATTTTCTTTGGAATAACAACAACCCACCTAACACTGGCATGCCTTAAAAAGAATTCTGTTGCATTTGTAAATCATTATTTCCTGTCACAAACCCACAAGGACATATCAGATGCTTTGCTGTGCACCCCACTTTGAAATCAGGCTCCACAAACTCGCAAATTGGTTTCTGCAATGGCTCAAACTGCACTGGAGAGCAGTTCTAAATAAATAAATGTCTGATGGGGATGGGTGGAGGTAAAGCTACGGGAAATGGTTTGCTTGGGAGTCTGAACACTTGCAAGTTGACATTTCATGTGATGGATCAGAGGGAGATCTTGGAATGTCCTAGTAGTGATGTGAAGTGTAGCTCCAGTTTCAGGTAGATTTATAGGCAAACATGGGCTGAATGTAACCACATCCTCATGGTGGTAATCCATCAAATCACTCGACCCCACCTAAGGATTAAAGAGGTGCAGCTGTACCACGGACTGATTAGTGATCACACAGCTTCCAAAGACGGGAGCTATATTAATAATTTTATAAACAATATGTGGAGTAATTTCTGAAGAACTGAACAGTAAATGTACTGTATGAATGTTTGCAAGTCTTCATTTGTTTTCTTTGGGCTGCTGTGTGCCTGCATTCTATGATATGCACAATTTTTGATGTCTGACGAGTTGCAAGTATTTGATCAGTAAACTCAAATCTCTTCTGAAATCTTACCTTAACCTATATTTGGTAAAGGCTCATAAATTAAACAGAAACAAGGCAAAAGCGAGCTTAGTAAAAAATGTCCTTAACTGCAGCAACACTCCATTACACTGAATAATAAACTGAGGGAAACCAAAACAAACAAACTAGTAAATGTGTGCCTATTTTAATACAAAAATGTATTGATGCTTGACTGATTTCTGTGCATAACTATAAAGCATGACTCAAAAATCAGGATGGAAATATGCAGCAAAAGTGATGAAAGGCTTGTAATAGTCCATGGGCCAAGCAGGCTTTTGGTTCCACACAAGGTGAGTGAACAGCACATATAATCTTGTCTCAGTACAGAGTGAGTGAGACACACAAAAACATATGAGTGGTGACAGCCAGGGACGAGTCAATGAAAGACGACACAGGGTTCAAAATTTAAAAATCCTCCAATCATGCTACAAAGTATCACACAGTATTTGTCTGCTCATGTGATTCCAGAAAAGCTCCTGGCAGCCTGCGGGAGACGATGCTGTAGCATCCAGTTTGTTTTTTTGCTTTTTTTTTTATTTTTACACTTTTCAATTTAATTTTAATTTATTTTATTTATATAGCGCCAAATCACAACAAAGCACACAGGTGACAGTGGTAAGGAAAAACTCCCTCTGATGATTTGAGGGAGAAACCTTCAGCAGACCAGACTCAAGGGGGTGACCCTCTGCTTGGGCCATGCTACCAAAACAGTTGACAATACAAATATACAGTAAATGTTTTTCTTTTGTTTATATGCACCTGTGTGAATGACTTATCAGTACAATCTGCGAATGACAATCTCTGCTATATTTGTTGCACGTGTACTGTGATGCCTGCTGAGGCTGCCGCTGTCGCTCTGTCCTCTTAGCTCGTTGCTCAGCAAGACCTTGGTTCCTCTCCTGCTCAGCCCTCTGTGCACCTATTGTGACAGTAAGGTGCCAGGCTGCACGGTTCAATGCACACTGCTCCCATGTGTTGACATTGATGCTGCATATTTTCATGTCCTTCTTGCAGACATCCTTGAAGCGTAGGCGTGGTCGACCAGTCAAACGAGTGCCCTCTGCCAGCTCACCGTACAGCAGATCTTTAGGAATGCAGCCTGGTTCCATTCTCCTGATGTGGCCAAGCCAACAAAGGTGCCTTTCGCTAAGAATGGTAAACATGGTGTTCATGTTGGCGCGTTCCAAGACCTCTGTGTTGGGAATCTTGTCCTGCCATCCGATGTGCAGAATTTGTCTACGGCACCTCAGATGGTAGCTGTTGAGATTTTTCTCATGTCTGGTGTAGGTGGTCCATGCCTCACTACCATAGAGGAGTGTGCTGAGCACACAGGTCTGGTAGACGCGCAGTTTTGTGTTCTCAGTGAGGCTGGAGTTGTTCCAGACTTTGTGGATTAGTCTTGCCATAACTGCTGCTGATTTCACAATCCTGCTGTTCATCTCTGCATCAATGGAGAGTGAGTTAGAGATGGTTGACCCAAGGCTGTACCCATCAATGCCAGTGTTAGAGGGAGCAATTGTGCCCTGCGCCATGACATTTGTCTTCTTCAGACTGATGGTCAGTCTGAACTCCTTGCAGGCATGAGAGAGGCAACTAACAAGCTGCTGCAGACTGTCTTCGGAGTGTGACTTCAAGGCTGCATTGTTGGTAAAGAGCATCTCACGGATGAGTACCTCCACAACTTAGTCTTGGCGCAAAGTTGGGCAATGTTGAAGAGCTTGCCATCAGCCCTGGAGTGACTGTACACTCCCTTGCTGCAATCCTTCAAGGCGTACTGGAGGAGATTGGAGAAGATGATTCTGAAGAGCGTCAGCGCAAGGACACAACCCTGTTTCACTCCACTGCTAACTGAGAAGGCCTCTGATGTTGCGCCTTTGAAACAAAATGTACTGTGCATGTTCTCATGGATCGAAGAGACCACTGTGAGGAGTTTTGGCGGATAGCCGATCTTCTGCAGGAGCTTAAAGTGTTTGCATCGACTGACTAAGTTGAAAGCGTTGGTCAGGTCGATGAAGGCGATGTAAAGTGGCATGTGCTGCTCTTGACACTTCTCCTGCAGCTGGCATATTGAAAAGATCATGTCCACAGTAGACCTCCCAGCTCAAAAGCCACACTGAGACACTGGGTAAACACACAAGGCCAAGATCTGTAGATGTGCTAATGCAACACGGATGAAGGCCTTTCCAACAGTGCTGAGAAGGGAGATGCCTCGATAATTATTGCAGTCACTTCTGTCTCCTTTGTTTTTATACAACGTCACGATGCTCGCATCTTGCATGTCCTGGGGAATGTGTCCCTGTTCCCAGCAGAGGCAGAAAAATTTGTGCAGGTGTTTTAGCAGCACAGGTTTCCCACTCTACGACTTCTGATGGGATCTGTCACTCCCTGGGGCCTTCCCACTAGCAAAGCTCTAGTTAGGATTATTTATGACAAAATGTTAAGGAGTTACTGGGCAAAAAATAGCAAAGACTGGTGGTACAGAGTGATCTATGTCTGAACTAGGGGGAAATAATTTGAAGTTACTCCCATTTTGGTCAGAAGTGGTGCAAATTATTGACAAAGGAGAGCATTAATGGTCTTTTAAAAAGTGCACTGTGGCTCTGTGGTAAAGCATCTACAGTGCTGACTGGCTTATTGTTCCGCTGGCATCATGCATTTGAAAGTAAGAAGGAATGCACATTAATTTAGTGACACATGCTTAGTTTATCTCATATCGATCAACTTAATTTCAATATAAATTTATTTTTAGTTGTATCGCGCCAAATCACAACAACACTGCCTTAAAACACTTCACATGGAGCAAGGTATAATCTTAATCAATAGAAACCTGGATCAGGCATGGTGGATCCTAACTGCTGAACTTTGACCCTGTTAACAAATTTTTGATGCTGATGCTCTTCCAGCCTCTCCAAGAAAAAATATATTTTGTCTATCTTACAAGTCTAAAGGAATCTGTGCCAGAAATGAAAGATCAAAGGCAAGATTATGCTCAAAGAAATCAGGATCAAAGATCATAGGTCAAAGATCAAAATCAATATTCATCCCTTCATCTGAGTCTACACCAATATTTAATGAACTTTTCCTTGGGCCAAGATCTACCTTTCCACAATATTTAATTGAAATGCCTTAAAGACTGCATGATGGCTTAGTGGTTAGCACTGTCACCTCACAGCAAGAAGGTCATGGGATCGATCCACCTGTGGCCTTTCTGTGTGGAGTTTGCAAGTTCTCCCTGGGTTTCTGTGGGTTCCCTCCAGGTGCTCTGGCTTCCTCCCGCATCTAAAGACATGAAGGTGAATTGGAAATTTCACAAATTGGCCAGGTCTCCCCTGTAAAAGAGATCTCTATCTCAATGGAACTAACCTGGTTAAATTTTATTAAGGCCTTTTTTAAAATAATGTCTGGACAAACAAACTAACATACACAGATGGCAATGAAAACGTAACCACAGAGGTAATTCAATAAGCAAAAATATATGTAAGATTAGATTTTTTTTAATTAACACCTGGGAATTTCAAATATGGTCTCTTATTGCCATGCCATAGAGAAATACCTGGGTGTCTAAAGGTTTTGCACAGCACTTTTTATATAATTTCTGGACAAAAAAACAAAACAAAACAAAAAACTAACAGACACACAGATGGCAATGAAAACATAACTTCCCCAGAGAGGTAATACAATAAGCAAAAATATATGTAAGATTAGATTTATTTATGTATTTTTTTAATCAACACCTGAGAATTTCAAATATGGTCCCTTATTAACCTGCTATAGAGAAATACCTTGTCTAAAACTTTTGCACAGCACTGTGTTTGATGTGTCGAGACGTAAACTGCCTCCAGCAAAGTCACACTGAGTGTGGTGGCGTGCACCAACATATGGAGTGTGTGGCTGTTTTAAAGGCTTTATGAGCTACTATATTAGCATACATATTTACTCTTTCAGGTTGCAGGAGACCCTCTGCCATCAGTTAAAAAAACATATCAACTATCTTTTACACTCATCTGCATTTATCACGGTGGCTGACAGTGTGAGAGGGAGATTAAAAACTTCATGTATTTCAGCGGGTTCACAAATCAAACTGAAATGAAGGGAGATTAAGTTTTGTTTAGAGATAAAATGTGGATTTTCAGTGTTGTCATTTTGAGATTTAAATGTTTCCAGGCTAAGGGGAGATAAAGTTTGTGATTACCAGTTTTGTGGTTACCTCCACAAAGGTAGTCATAGATTTGCCTCCATCTGTGTTTTGGGTTTGATATCAAAATTGTAAAAACAAACAAACAAAAACCAAAAAAACAAAACAAAACAAATGTGTCTTCCTTAACATCGGGCCTGGAAGTTCGATGGCACTGCACAGTATCTTAGCTGTTCTTAGGACTGAACTCTTCTGGACAGAGAACTCTGACATTGTGCCTGGAATCTGCTAAAGCCACTCTTCTAGTTTGGGGGTTACAGCTAATAGTGCTCCTATTACCACTGGGACCATTTTGGACTTTACCTTCTACATCTGCTCCAGTTGTTCCTTCAGCCCTTGGGACATCTTGATTTTTTCCTGCTCCTTTTTCTGCTGTTGCTGTCAGCTGAGATTATCACATCAAACACAACTACAGCCTTCTTTCCATTGTCAACCACCACTATGTGTGGTTGGTTGGCCAGCAGCTGCTTGTCTGTCTGGAATTTGAATTTGAATAATGTGCACAGAATCCTTATATAATTTTTCTATAGTTTATTATCTTCATAATAATAATCATCATCATCTAGCGTTCCATATGTTTCTTGTCTATAGGGCAGATGTAGAGCACATAATTTAAAATACTGTAAGTTGTCTCCATACATGTTATCATCAGTTGCTGCCCTGCCAGTTTCCATTACTCCTTATAAAGCGATCTTCCAAAAGAGAATTTAAATGAATTGTGATGAGAACAATAATGATTAGATGGAGCTCACCAACTGAATCACCTCAAAAAGACTGCAACCATGTCCTCATACTGTGGAAGAACAAAAATTTGCTTGGAATCTAGGAAAACCTGAAAACTAAAAAAGGATCATGTTCAATGTCAGAATCCTTGGAAAACTGCAGAGATGTCATAATGTTGAGAAATTGGCAGATGCAAAATAACTGTGCCTTGTATGTTCATTCATGCACTAGCATACAAACATTCACAGCATATCAAGCCAATTTTGTTGCAGTTGAAACGTTTTCCTGGCACAACTTGCAGAAGTTAGAAATAAAAGGTTGCAGAGTGTTTTGATTTTACACATAAGCTTCAAAAATATTTTATGTTAAAAAGGTAACAAGCTCAGTGTAGGCACTGGGCCTAACCCTTGTCAAGACAAACAGAGAATACGTGTAATTCATGAAGTGTAACAAATACAACCATAGCAGTACATGTATACTGTCCGTGGCCAATTCGTGGAAAGTAAAGACTGCAAGGATATTAAATACTGGCATGTTTCACCAAATCAGGCAACATCAATCCTGCATTTTTTTTGTACTACTTTTTTCCAAACATCCTATAACCAGACTTATAAAAACGAACATGTGCATGCTTGTACACTCTGCACACTTGAAAATCAAGGCATGTACGGTCCTGCTTCATAACCAGAACCAGAATTACTTGGCTCCGCCCGTCTAAATTTAGCCATGATTTACTGCAATCGACAACCTTAATCCACCTCGTTGTTGTCATTGGGCTGGATTTATCATTCTTTATGGATTCAAGGTGGAAAAAGCATTTCATTTCCGCTTCTCTAGCCAGTGAGCCGGTGTCGCAGACTGAACGGTCTGCCCCTAAAAACTGGTCTGCCTTTTGCATCTGAGCATGCGTCATTTTGGACCACAACAGCACATCTGAGACGGAGTCTCTTCACCCAAAGCCATCAAATGGATTAATGGAATTATTAACCATCATATGATGAAGGTAAAACCTCTTAAATCATTCTAATGTCAGTTTTAAGCAGAAATGAGGCCGTTTTAAGCAGAAACTCAATGAAATTCCGTGGCGCGTTGAAATGACTGACGCACAGTGAAAGCATCAGCTAGCAGCTCGTTTAGCCGTGGCGCTCTGATTGCTTCCGCCGCCTTTTCTGATGAAATAATGCTGAATTTATGTGTAAATGATTGTTGTACAAAAGCTTCAGATATCTGTCGCTGAGATAGATGATGACTGGAGTGCAGTTTGAAGCAGAAATGAGGTGTTAATCCGTGAAACGCGTCATCGGGGGGGGGGCAAATTTTAGGGGGACCGTTCAGTCTGCGACACCAGCACTCCCAGCCGAGGACATCATGTTGTTTACACACTGCTAAGCTGTGAAAGCTGAGCAGTGATTAGTTCAGACAGATCACATGGGGTTCCTCTTCTCATTGAAAAAATTATAAATGCTACTTTTTTCCTCGGGTTTGTAGCTCTCATGTGTAGATTTTTTTGAGTTGAACTCTGTGAAATGTACTTTTGCATATTTTTAACAAAATTATAGTGTAAAGATCATTTGAAGACCTACTTTACTGGAACATATGCACATTTTGAATATTTTTAGGCAAGTACATAGTCAATCCAGTTTTTCAGAGGTGGATATGTACATGGTATTTGTGCAAATCAGCACCACGACATCTCTGCTTTACAGCAATGAAATCCAAGATATTAAAACTGACAGATGCTTTCACCAATGATGTGCAAAAAGCATTGGTATCAGGTGGTTAGGAGTTATTCAGCCAGCACATTTTAAAATAAGAACAGACATGGGGAAAGCTCAGAAAGACAAACTGGCAATGAACATTGGACACATATCTTGAAATCTGGAGTGTCCACTTCCCATCCTACCCAGTAGAAAGGACACTTTTGGGTCTGGCATTCTTGTGGCCACTGAGTATGTTTTACAAAGACTCTCATCATAAGGCACACACAGGTTAATTAATTTATCCAAATTTGTGAAAACTTCACAATTACAAAATGTCTAGACTGTTTCCACTAAAGGATGCGCAGATCCAAAACCACGCGAGGTGGAACATTCACATTACCACCTTGGTTTCTCCCAAACCAACCCCAAACAAACCCGCTCCAACACCTCTGGGGGACTAGTTGGTTGGCAGCCTACGGACCACACACAGGCTCCCACAAACATGCATACACACAAGCAAATCCACATCCTCTAATTTAATATCCATAACCACATAACCTTGAAGGATAAAATGCAGGACTCATTTAAATGCTAATTTGTTTGTTAACATAACATCGAGATTCTGTGAGGGACGGGTTACCAAACTTCATATGTCACTTCACTTCATATGTATATTTTATTCCACTTTGTTATTTTATTGGAACTTTGATTATGATAATTCAAAACACTAAATAAAACATTAATATAAACAGGAAAGAATTGAGGAAGATCTTTTATGTATTCAGGTGCTTATTACCAGGCGGGAAATAAGGATGGTGAAGGTGACAGAGGATCCAGTGGATATGTCACTACTGAGACTTATGGGCCAAATTATATTTATTTGTTTGGAATTTCATATGCACACACCTGGATCTGTGGGGCTGTGAACAAGCACATCGCTCCCAGTTTCTCCTTTATTTACTGAATATTTGGGAGAAATCAAACAATTTCACTTGTGAACCAGACCTCACATGTCCTGGTCAAGGGCACTGTGCAAGCCAGGATACGGGGGGGCAAATTGCAGGCAATAAGATGAGGCCACCAGAGTGCTTCTTGGGAAACAAAGCATAAAACAATGTCAGTTTTCTGCAGTTTGATCATAACTTTGGCAGGATTATAATAATATTTCACTAATTCAGTTTTTGTTACTCAGCACACCCCTACTTTATATTTGTGTAAATAACATATGTTTATTTTCATTTTTTTTTTCAGTTATTTTCATGATATTTATTTATCTGTTCTGAAAATGCCATTATTCACCCAGCTCTGCAATGCTGTTGCTTCCACTGATGATGATGATAATAACAACAATATGAAATGAATGACTAGGTTACATGATTGTACTTGGGCATGACCCCTTTTGGCCCTAACTGCAATAACCTTGATTGTTTTTTTTAGGATGATGTGATGCTTTATAAAAAAAAAAAAAAAAAGCCAGATTGTCTCAGACACTGTTTCTATGGATCATGTTTGCACAGCCCTGATTTAGAATAAAATATTGTATTAACATCAAATCAAATCAAAATCAAATCAAATCAATTTTACTTATATAGCGCCAAATCACAACAAACAGACGCCCCAAGGCGCTTTATATTGTAAGGCAAAAGCCATACAGTAATTACAGAAAAACCCCAACGGTCAAAACGACCCCCTATGAGCAAGCACTTGGCGACAGTGGGAAGGAAAACTCCCTTTTAACAGGAAGAAACCTCCAGCAGAACCAGGCTCAGGAAGGGGCAGTCTTCTGTTGGGACTGGTTGGGGCTGAGGGGAGAGAATCAGGAAAAAGACTTGCTGTGGAAGAGAGCAGAGATCAATCACCAATGATTAAAAGCAGAGTGGTGCATACAGAGCAAAAAGAGGTGAATAAAAAGAAACACTGGGTGCATCATATATATGAGGTCTGTCCAGTTGCGACATGTCTATCTCGGCTTTCAATGCTTACCAGTCGAGTGAGTTATAAGAGAAATTGTGGAGAGCTGGGCTTGTCCGAACTTGTCCTCTTATACCCCGAAACGGAGGCGTTCTTTGTCTCGCTCGAACAGCGAATCGGTCGTGACGCACAAAGCCTCTGCGCGGCTTTCCACGACAAAATCTCTTGTTAAAAGTAAAATCTGCCAGAAAATGGTTAATGTCCAGCTCTTGTGATAACCAGAGAAAGTGCACACGACGGTCCCAGCTCCACACAGCCATCCGTTTAGAAATAATCCGGTGGTTCGTGCTTGTCGTCGCGGCTCGGAGCGTGGCGCCCCGAGCGCCATTGTGGGCCGTCCTTAAAGCTGTAGTAATAGTCCTTATTCTCTGTGAAGCCCTTAAAATTTTCACCGAAAGCCAGATAAATTTTTCGAATGGTTTCCAGGTGCCAGTCTCTAACAGCTTCTGAAAAAATTCTGATGGAAAAAAACCCCCAAATCATTCTGCCATTTCCAGACAATGAAAATCCGACGACGGGGCGGGACCACTCCTTCCACAAGGTGTGCTCACAGGTGAATGACGTCACCGACAGGCGTGGAAAAATTCACGCATGTGCATGAGGGTTCAAGCTTGTCTGACGTGAAAACACATGAATCAAATCCATATAGTTTGAAAAAAAAAATAAAAATGTACGATACTTTATGGACAGACCTCGTGTATATATATATATATATATATATATATATATATATATATATATATATATATATATATATATACATTTATACACTCAACAAAAATATAAACGCAACACTTTTGGTTTTGCTCCCATTTTGTATGAGATGAACTCAAAGATCTAAAACTTTTTCCACATACACAATATCACCATTTCCCTCAAATATTGTTCACAAACCAGTCTAAATCTGTGATAGTGAGCACTTCTCCTTTGCTGAGATAATCCATCCCACCTCACAGGTGTGCCATATCAAGATGCTGATTAGACACCATGATTAGTGCACAGGTGTGCCTTAGACTGTCCACAATAAAAGGCCACTCTGAAAGGTGCAGTTTTGTTTTATTGGGGGGGATACCAGTCAGTATCTGGTGTGACCACCATTTGCCTCATGCAGTGCAACACATCTCCTTCGCATAGAGTTGATCAGGTTGTCAATTGTGGCCTGTGGAATGTTGGTCCACTCCTCTTCAATGGCTGTGCGAAGTTGCTGGATATTGGCAGGAACTGGTACACGCTGTCGTATACGCCGGTCCAGAGCATCCCAAACATGCTCAATGGGTGACATGTCCGGTGAGTATGCCGGCCATGCAAGAACTGGGACATTTTCAGCTTCCAAGAATTGTGTACAGATCCTTGCAACATGGGGCCGTGCATTATCCTGCTGCAACATGAGGTGATGTTCTTGGATGTATGGCACAACAATGGGGCTCAGGATCTCGTCACGGTATCTCTGTGCATTCAAAATGCCATCAATAAAATGCACCTGTGTTCTTCATCCATAACAGACGCCTGCCCATACCATAACCCCACCGCCACCGCTCACCCACACGACGCCACACACGCTGTCTGCCATCTGCCCTGGACAGTGTGAACTGGGATTCATCCGTGAAGAGAACACCTCTCCAACGTGCCAAACGCCAGCAAATGTGAGCATTTGCCCACTCAAGTCGGTTACAACGACGAACTGGAGTCAGGTCGAGACCCCGATGAGGACGATGAGCATGCAGATGAGCTTCCCTGAGACGGTTTCTGACAGTCTGCGCAGAAATTCTTTGGTTATGCAAACCGATTGTTTCAGCAGCTGTCTGAGTGGCTGGTCTCAGACGATCTTGGAGGTGAACATGCTGGATGTGGAGGTCCTGGGCTGGTGTGGTTACACGTGGTCTGTGGTTGTGAGACTGGTTGGATGTACTGCCAAATTCTCTGAAAAGCCTTTGGAGACCGCTTATGGTAGAGAAATGAACATTCAATACACAAGCAACAGTTCTGGTTGACATTCCTGCTGTCAGCATGCCAATTGCACGCTCCCTCAAATCTTGCGACATCTGTGGCATTGTGCTGTGTGATAAAACTGCACCTTTCAGAGTGGCCTTTTATTGTGGACAGTCTAAGGCACACCTGTGCACTAATCATGGTGTCTAATCAGCATCTTGATATGGAACACCTGTGAGGTGGGATGGATTATCTCAGCAAAGGAGAAGTGCTCACTATCACAGATTTAAAAAGTGTTAGATCTTTGAGTTCATCTCATACAAAATGGGAGCAAAACCAAAAGTGCTGTGTTTATATTTTTGTTGAGTGTGTATATATATGTGTGTATATGTATGTACGAGGGCTGTCCATAAAGTATAGGTCCTTTTTATTTTTTTCAAAAACTATATGGATTTCATTCATATGTTTTTACATCAGACATGCTTGAACCCTCGTGCGCATGCATGAGTTTTTCCACGCCTGTCGGTGACGTCATTCACCTGTGAGCACTCCTTGTGGGAGGAGTCGTCCAGCCCCTCGTCGGAATTCCTTTGTCTGAGAAGTTGCTGAGAGACTGGTGCTTTGTTTGATCAAAATT
This sequence comes from Thalassophryne amazonica, assembly GCF_902500255.1. Classification (NCBI taxonomy): domain Eukaryota; kingdom Metazoa; phylum Chordata; class Actinopteri; order Batrachoidiformes; family Batrachoididae; genus Thalassophryne; species Thalassophryne amazonica. The sequence continues at coordinate 89,919,314 of NC_047104.1, read as the reverse complement.
TTTTCTAAACCTGTGAGACACATCGAAGTGGACACGGTTTGAAAAATTAAGCTGGTTTTCGGTAAAAATTTTAACAGCTGATGAGAGATTTTGAGGTGATACTGTCGCTTTAAGGACTTCCCACAGTGCGAGACGTCGTGCAGCGCTCTCAGGTGCCGTCGTCAGCCTGTTTCAAGCTTAAAACCTCCACATTTCAGGCTCTATTGATCCAGGACGTCGTGAGAGAACAGAGAAGTTTCAGAAGAAGTCGGTTTCAGCATTTTATCCGGATATTCCACTGTTAAAGGAGATTTTTTTAATGAAAGACGTGCGGACGGGTCCGCGCGTCGGGACGCAGCCGGCACGGTGCGGCGGCACAGGAAAAACACCTCCGTGTTGATAACCATTTGTAAAATCCAGGCGGCTTTTGATGGCTTTCAGTGGAGTTAGTATATGAGAAATTGTTTAACAGCTGGACATGTTCCAACTTGTCCTTAAGTCTTCCAACAGAGGTGTTTTTCCTGTGGTGGAGTGTCGCGGCGGCTGCGAGCCGACGCTGCAATCCGCCCGCACATCTTTCATTAAAAAAATCTCCAGGCTGCTGCCAGGCTGCTTAAGGAAGTCCTACCATTATTTAATGCTTCAATCTTAAATATGATCAACTTATCTTTGTTAGTTGGCTATGTACCACAGGCTTTTAAGGTGGCAGTAATTAAACCATTACTTAAAAAGCCATCACTTGACCCAGCTATTTTAGCTAATTATAGGCCAATCTCCAACCTTCCTTTTCTCTCAAAGATTCTTGAGAGGGTAGTTGTAAAACAGCTAACTGATCACCTCAATCCTCAAATCCATATAGTTTTTGAAAAAAATAAAAAGGACCTATACTTTATGGACAGCCCTCGTATGTGTATATATGTATATGTGTGTTTATATGTGGGTGTATGTATGTATATGTGTACGATATATATATATATATATATATATAGGTATGTATGTATGTGTAGGTATATGTATATATATATTTATTTATGTGTTAATGGGTATGTATATAGGTATATATGTGAGTGTGTATTTGTGTGTGTATAAATGTGTATGTATATATATATATATATATATATATATATATATATATATACACATATATATATATATATATATATATGTGTATGTTAATGTATATATGTACGTATATAGGTATATATGGCACAGCCCAAGCAGAGGGTCTCCCCCTCGAGCCTGGTCTGCTTGAGGTTTCTTCCTAAGAGGGAGTTTTTCCTCATCAGAGTTGCCTAATGCTTGGTCTGGGGGTCAGCAAGGTTGGTCCTTATTTGAGTGGAGTGACTTGGGCCAAGTTTGTTGTGATTTGGAACTACAAGTAAGCCTGCAGTCTGAGAGCGAAGCGCTCTATTGGGGTGATATGATACTATGAGGTCCCTAATATAAGATGGGACCTGATTATTCAAAACCTTATAAGTAAGAAGAAGAATTTTAAATTCTATTCTGGAATTAACAGGAAGCCAATGAAGAGAAGCCAAAAGTAATAGTAATAGTAGTAATAGTAATGAGTAATAGTAGTGAGTAATAGTAATAGTAGTGAGTAATAGCAAACTCACTACTATACTATAGTAATAGTAGTGAATTTGACTGCAAAAGTATCATCAAATCATGACAAAATTTCTGCAAAATGTAATTGGCCTCCTTAAAAGAAGGAAGATCAGTTTAGCTGCTGCTATTTGGCTTCTGTGCTTGTCTTTGTCATGCAATTAATAGTTGGAAAAAAACCCACTGCGATTGTTAATTAACAAAAGGAATGATGGAAATTCATATCTTTGGAGCATTTCACACCTTTACCACCTTTAGTGTTCAAGTTACCACAGCTTTAATTACATCAGTGGTTTTTGTTATTTTTTATTAAATTCTCATTGTCCAGCTTGAATGTCAGTATGAATGCGCACAAAAGGCGTGTGTGTCAGCCTTTTTTGGTGATATATACTCGTGATGCTGATGTACAAAAATAATTGGTGTGATAATATTGGTGTTCACGTGCTGCCCACTATGCCATATAAAATATCTGTAATAATACTCAGGGACAAGAAAAGACACCTCAGACTATCTAAAACAGTGATGATAGATATTACTTACTCCACGTATGGGTGGTGTCAGCTGGGACTAAATTGGTGTCGATAAAAGGGCCTGTGAGGAACAAAACTTTAATGAAAAATCACAGGTTGTTTTTTTTTTCCTTTAACAAAATTGCCCATCTACTTTATTGTCTCGAAATTAAGCCAGTGTATCACTGTTTGTCACTGTTGTTGTCTCATGGTGACTTATGAGGTGTCTGATGCATTGGTGGCAGAAATGATCAATCAAGACATTATGTGTGGCTGCCAGTGAGAATTTATCCAGCCTGTCTATCATTAAAGCTCCAATGACACAAAGCTATCCAGAGTGCTCGCCTCACACGGATGGCTTTGGTTTGAGGCAGCAGTAAACTGCAGGCCTGTCTGGGGCAATGATGCTGCGCTTCATGATCAGTTCACTTTTTTACAACCTTTGTCATGTTGACAAATAAGCAGTGGTGGGCCCAGCTGTGATGTCCAGATCCACATGTTAGATAATATCTGTGCTAATTCCTTATTTTATGTTAGTTGTCAAGTGTTTGTCTGTGTTATCTGTTTGAAAGTTTTTGAAACCTGGTTTAAAGTGTAAATATATGTTAAGCTTCACTTCCATCACGTGCAAGTTCCAGATACAGGGAGAGCTCCACCCTGTTGGTGAGAGCCAGTAACATTAGAAATGTGAGACGAAACCACACCTACTGTAACCACTCTGTGTTGTACCAGCTACAGTTGTGGCCTTCATAAGATGGACACTGTCTGTGATGGTCCAGGCCTGGTTTTTATTGTGACCTTTAATAAACCCAAAATGTGGAAAATAATGGTTTGGTTTTTGGGAAGGGGCAGTAAATTACAAAAGGGCCGGGGTAGAAATAGGTGTAGTACTAGGCACCTACGATTTTACACGTTTTGCACACGATTCCTGATTTATGTGCACTTTATGCACAAATTGACCAAATTCGCACTATGTGTGTAAGCGCCGCAGGGGCTGCTGGGTAAATTCAGGATCACAAACACAAAACAAATGCACAAAAATAAAACAAACAAAAATAAAACCCCAAACACTGTCATCGTCTTTATAAAAAGCAGTAAATCACAGTATTAGAAGTCACAGTTTATCTCTGTATTATATATTTAGAAACCGTTAATGAAGCTGCTGTTGTGGGCTGGGGTGTTTGGCTGGCTTGGTTTTTGTTTTCTGTTTCTCCCACCAGGTGGTATGCATTCAGGACTGAGTGGCTGAGCATTAGGACCTCACCCTGAACACCTGAGGCTTGTTTTCACATTCAGGTCATCAGGACTCACAGCTGTGGTGTATTTTGTCTTGATCAGAGATTGCTGCATTTAAACCTTGAATGCACAGTGTGTGAGGGCCAGAGACTCGACCTTGTGAGCAGACGTGTGAGATCGACGTCAGGAGAACAATCTCACCATCACGGACGCAGAGACCGCTCCAGGTTTGACGCCACAGTCTGTGAAGGAGGACTGGGTGAGGTCTCACGCTCTTCAGCACACTTCCTGAGGTAATTCGGTTTTTGGTGACTTTTATGAAGTAATGACAGTGGATTTGGTGTCCCTCACACCTTGTGTTAGTGAGCTGTCACGTTATGCTAATTGTCTAATCAGCTTCTGCTGCAGTGGAGATTTGAACTGAGTTGTTCCGTGCCTGCAGGGTAAGAAGCTGATGTATAGATTTAAGCCAGGAAGTGTTTGCTGATTGCGTGCACCTTTGAGTTGCATCTCTCTGTGTGGAGTTGGACTCACCTCATGTTTTCTTTCTTCACAGACTTGGTTTGTCGCGGCCACCTGGGGGGTGTCGGCGGGGTCCCTGGGTCCGAACTGCTGTGGCTCCGGACCGTTTGCGCTGTTGAGAGCGCGCCGTGTTTCCACCTCACCAGACCGCGGACTTTTTAGTTGTTTAGCACTGCACACACTGTTATGTTTATTAAATTCTGTTATCTTTTGAACCGTGCTCTCCTTATTTTATGCTGGGTCCTTTCAAACGCTGGGTCGGTGCTCCGACCGCGTCCGAAACATAACAGCTGCATTCACCAACACAAAACAACTGCACAAAAATGAATAAATAAAAAATAAAACCCCAAACACTGTCATCGTCTTTATAAAAAGCAGTAAATTGCAGTATTAGAAGTCACAGTTTATCTCTATATTATATATTTAGAAACCGTTAATGAAGCTGCATTCACCAACACAAAACAACTGCACAAAAATGAATAAATAAAAAATAAAATCCCAAGCACGTTAATTATCTTTATAAAAAGCAGTAAATAGTAATATTAATAGTCAAAGTTTATCTCTGTATTATATTTATAAACACAGGAACGGCTTGCGTTTAACGCACCTGGTAAAATCGTGTTGAGCTTCCCCACTGAAGAAAACCCACGTGTCTTTACATAAAAATATGATGTCTATAAAGCAGACACACTAACTGTCGATTTACTCTATGGGAGCTCATCAACAGACTGTTGCAGACAAACAACAGACAGGAACTAACATGTATGATTTTAGGGTTTACAAACGTTTCTGACTGTTAAACTTTGCTTAATTTACCAGCAAAAAAAAAAAAAAAAAAAAGGAAAAAAAATGTTAGTGGACTGAATGTTAGTGGAACTAAATTTAGTGGAAGCCAATTGGTCCGCTGATGGTTTTCAAAGTTAGCTGAAAAGCTAATCCACTCACAAAAAAGTTAGCTTTGCTAATTAGCAGTTATAGGGGATTAGCAGAACTGTGCCCACCACTGCAAATAAGTTCACATTTTTACAACAGTTAAGGTTTAAATTAATTCAAAAATGCATTTTCCTCACCTTAAAACTGCAAAGTCCAAAGGCTGCTTTTTCTCTTTTTTTCTGAGTGCCAGTATCTTTTTTCTTTCATTAATCTAAATAATAATGGAGTGTAAGTGGTCTCCAAGAGAAAACGTGCCTCTTTTGTTAGAGTGGTCTGCTTTTCTTGTGTGGCCACTCTGAGCACTTTAAGTTGAAAATCTTTGAACTTTTCAGAAAGGCAATCAGAGAGCGCAAAACCCGATGGCACGGTTCTATTTTGTACATATCCGTAAGCTTTCAGAAGACTGACACAAATATGTTCAAAATGAATGCAGAGCATAGACAGAAGGCACATCTGTATCCATATTTAATGTTGAGGATAAATGAGCCATATTTTGCCCATGGCCATCTCCAATGGCAGCCTTGATATGGTGAGACATTTTAAAACCTTTTTACATGTCAAACTGTTAGTTCCGTATTTGAGCAGTGGAATCTGATCCTCTGTGGGGTCCTTTCTTCAATAAAGGTTCAGTGGTGTTGGCGCTTATCTCCAGATTCTGTAGCATGAAGTGGATACATGTCTATGACTCCTGCTGGATGGGACAGCAGTCTGATGCAGGTTACATCCCCAGCCAAACCCGGCATCCATTTACAGCGGGGCGAACTGAGACAATGCCAACTGAATGTCTTTTCCAAGGACACAGACAAGTAGAGGAGTGGGATTCAAACCCAGGTCCGTATATTGGTAGGGTAGCTCCTTATCCAATGTGCTACTGGCTCTACAGAAGCTTAGTGGTTTCACTCAATGTAGTCTGCTTTGTGTTTTCATTTAGTCACACTCTTGGCACTTGTTCACATATCTTTGTCTATTACATCACATCAGTTTGTGCACTTCCCTTCTCACAATCTTGTCTGTGTGTTATCTTTGTTCACTAACCACGCCCCTTCTAGATTGTTCCTCATGTGCACCTTGTTATCACCACCTGTCCCTCATTAGTCCACTTTCATATAAACCCTCACAGTCTCACAGTCCCTCGCCAGATTGTTGTCACTTCCAGCACACTCTCCAGCCTTTTTGTTCTCTGTCCTGATTAGTCTTGCCGTGTACCAGTTCCTTGCTCTGTGTTTTTTGACCACGCCTTTTTGCCTCAGCCTATATGCCAGTGTTTGCCCGTGCCTCAGACCCCTTCCTGGAGATGATTGCATTTTTGCCTGACCCTGCTTGTGCCTTTGCTCCGTTTTCTGACAACCTGTGTACTGAACCTCTGCCCGAAATAAACACGATGACTTATACCTCAAAGCCTGGTTTGGGAGTTTGTATTGTGGGTCCACCCGCTCCTGGTGTTGGGCAGCCGCCCGTCATGACACACTCTTCTTCTGAAGTCACACTGATTTACATATAGGCAGAATTCAGGGGAATTCTATTTGTAATTTACACAATTATCTTTACTAACAAGCATTTGCAGATGTTTTCAGATGACTCTGCTATTGTGGGCTACATCAACAGTGACCAGGAGGCTGAGTACAGGAGTGTGGTGGACAGGTTTGTGGATTCAACCACCTGTACATCAACGTATCTAAGACGAAGGAGCTGGTGGTGGACTTCAGAAGATGAAAGACCCGTCTGAGCCCAGTCACTATCAATAGAACAGAGGTGGACATCGTGAACTACTACAAGTACCTGGGTGTCCACATAGACAACAAACTGGCCTGGACTGTAAACACAGATGCTGTGTACAACAAAGGTCAGAACTGACTGTACTTCCCCAGGAGGCTCAGATCTTTCAGTGTCTGCAGAAATATGTTGCAGATATTTTATCACTTGATGGTCTCCATTGTCATGTTCTATGCTGCAGTGTGCTGGGCCAGCAGGCTGAAGGCAGCTGACATAAACAGAGTCAACAAGCTCAGCAGGAGGGCTGGCTCTGTCCTGGGGGTTGAGCTGGAGTCTGTGGTGGAGGATGCTGAGGAAACTGCTCAGCATCTGGGACAACACCTCCCATCCCCTGCATGCCACACTGACTTTCTATCAGAGTACTTCAATCGCAGACTGAGACCACCGAGGTGCACCACAGAATGCCACAGGAGGTCTTTCCTTCCTGTGGCAATCAGACTGTAAAATTCCTCCCCTTCTGGAGGATGAATACATAATAAACAGATTTATTCAGTTATTCAGTTATGCGCAATATTGTCAAACATCTTGTGCAATATATCTTCCAGTCATTTCACATAAATTTGTTGTACTTATTGTAAAAACCCCCCGATTGATTTCTATTTCGTACTAACACTTTCTGTAATTGTGTATTTAACTAACCATTGTCTATTGTTACTATACACTGTCAAAAGAATTTCCTTCAGGTTAAATAAAGTTGATCTGAAAAATGTATTTTCCCTTTAAAACTAGAAACACTTTAGTCAGTGAGAGCTGGGGAGGGGGCCATCCTGTCATGAATGTGATTCCTTCCAACCAGCGTCTTCCTTCTGTTTATTTGGTTCAGTCGCCTCTGAGGGTACTGCGGAGGTGATTGACCTTAAGCAGTAGGCACGTGATCTGGCAAACATGCAGCAGTGTGATTATTACATCATTTACAACAGGTTATCAAAGAGACATCACTTAGTGGTCAAGCAGCACACGTCGCCAAATGTTGGGCTATTTTGAAGTCTTCTGATGGAGTTTTTACTTTTTCAACAGAGTGAAGCAGTGTTTCTTGCCGTGTGGTTGTCATTTTGTGTTGTTTGGGTGTTTTAACTATGTGTTTATGTAAATGAGAGAATATTATGTGTGTGGTTGTTAGGTATGGATTATTTTTATGTGCATGTGTGTGGTCTAGTCTTTGGATTAGGCCCACCCTTATGCTCCTGCTTGAATGAGTTTTGTACCACACACATAAATGCCCTCATACCCAAATGACACAGCATGGTTTCTTTCTGTTTTCATTTCTGACTGAATGGGCTCACTTTTGGAGTGTCAGGGGCTGAGTGAAAGCTCTTGGTTTCCAATGATCTATAGCGTAAGTAGTTTGGAAGAGTTTCTTTATTTTAGTCCAACTCCAGCTCAAGTTGAAATATCAACGTTGGCTGCAATATGATGAACAATGTTTTGCCTCATGGGCCTCTTTCAGGCAAAAACTTAACTTGTCACAGTGGCAGAACATTTTCATCATGATATATCAGAAGGATCCTATCCAACCTCAAAAACTATATGGATTTGAATCATGTGCACTTGCATCAGACAAGCTTGAACCTTCGTGCGCATGCGTGAGTTTTTTCACGCCTGTCGGTTGCGTCATTCGCCTGTGGGCAGGCTTTGAGTGAGCACTGGTCCACCCCCCTCGTCGGATTTTTATTGTCAGTGAAATGACTGAGAGGCTGCCGCTTTGCTCAATGAATTTTTTTTTCAGAAACTGTTAGAGACAGCCAGTTGGAAACCATTCGAAAGATTCAGATGGATTTCGGTGAAGATTCTGTCGGCGTCACACGGATTAAGGAGTGTTAAAACCTTTTTAAAGATGGTCCACAGTGACGGAGGGCACGTGGCGCACCAAGCAGCCATCGACAGGCTGGAACGACCAGATCATTTCTAAACTGAACACTGTGTTGATCCAGGACATCGTGTGACTACCACAGAAATGGCAAGAGAGCTGGACATAGCACTTTTGTGGCACATTCCACTGTTACAGGAGATTTTGTAATGAAAGACGTGCGGAGGAATTCACGCGTCGGCATGGAGCTGCTCATTGCGCGCAACAAAAAAAAAACACCTCCGTGTTGGAAACCATTCAGAAGATTCAGACGGCTTTTGATGGCTTTTCAGTCGAGTGAGTATCCGAGAAATTGTTTATCAGCTGGGCATGTTCCAACTTGTCCTATGAGACTTCCAACGCGGAGGTGTTGTTTGTCCAGCGGCTGTGAGCAGCCGGATCCCAACGCGCGAATCCGTCCGCACGTCTTTCATTACAAAATCTCCTTTAACAGTGGAATGTGCCGATAAAGTGCTGATCCCGACCTCTTCTGAAACTTCTCTGCTAGTCACACGACGTCCTGCATCAACAGAGCCTTAAATTTGGAAATGATCTGCTCGTTCCAGCCTGTTGATGGCCACTCGGGGCGTGGTGCGCCCTCTGCCGCCGTGGGCTGTTTTTAATCCAGTTTTAATGGTCCTTAATCCGTGTGATACCAACAGAATCTTCACCGAAATCCATCTGAATCTTTCGAATGGTTTCCAACTGGTTGTCTCTAACAGTTTCTGAAATTTCAGTTTCTGACAGTTTCACTGACAATAAAAATCTGATGAGAGGGTTGGACCAGTGCTCACTCAAAGCCTGCCCACAGGCGAATGACGCAACCGACAGGAGTGAAAAAACTCACGCATGCGCACGAAGGTTCAAGCTTATCTGATGCAAGCGCACATGATTCAAATCCATATAGTTTTTGAAAAAAATAAAAAGGTTGGATACTTTTCTAACAGACCTCGCATTCAGATAATTCATACAGTGGTCTCTCCCGGAGGTAACCTACCATCCCTGGTTCTCAAGACCAGGCACCTAAATGGCACTACTCTACTCTTTTCTACTCTTCTATTTTACTCTTCCTTTTTAGATATTTAAATATACCTTAGTATACTAGCGTAGTTCCACCTTAGTATTGGAATATAATATATAAGATATAACTTACTGAATTTTCATGTGTTATAGCCCCTCCACACACAACATGAAGTTGGGCAAAGGAAGCAGAAACCGGCCAAAAGAATAAACGAAATGGGGAACTGCGAAAACATTCCACCTGCTGTCGGAAGGAACACATGGTTGGACAGGAGTAACGATACCGCAGTGATGGTTTCATGCATGAACACAGTGTGAGTACCTGCAATGTGTGACACCACATCGCACCGCTGATTTTTTTGGTGTGTGTGGGGGGGGGGGGGCACGCCAAAAAACCTCACTTGTGGTGGTATTGCATTCACTCTACTGAACTGTTGTGACGAAAAGGGAGCTGAGCCAAAAAGCGAAACTCTCGAGCTACTTGTCAATCTTCATTCCTACTCTCGCCTATGGTCATGAGGGTTGGGTCATGACTGAAAAAACTGGATCACGGGTATAAGTGATCAAAATGGGCTTCTTTAGGAAGGTGGCTGGTGTCTCCTTTAGAGATGAGGTGAGAAGTTTGGTCATCCATAGGGAGCTTGGAGTAGAGCCGCTGCTCCTTTGCTTTGAAAGGGGCCAGCTGAGGTGGTTCGAGCATCTGCTAAGGATGCCCCCTCGGTGCCTCCCTAGGGAGGTGTTCCAGATATGTCAATCTGGGAGGAGACCCTGGGGAAGACCCAGGACTAGGTGGAGAGATTATATCTCCACACTTGCCTGGGAACACCTCAGGATCCCCCAGGCAGAGGTGGTCAATGTGGCCCAGGAAAGGGAAGTCTGGGCTCCCCTGCTGGAGCTGTTGCCTCTGCAACCCGATCCTGGATAAGTGGTTGAAGATCAGTGAGTGACTGAGCCAACAAAAAAAAACCACCGCAATTTCTAATATTTAATCCCGCTTATCAAGCGGACAATGCAAGTATGATCCTTCTGTTCCTCTGTATATGAGCCATGATCATAGATGTACAGTTATGAAATGACATGAATGAAGCAATGTGCTCTTATCATGTCCAAGTCTGCTGGCGCTGCTCCAGCCGGCCATGCGCGTGTCCAGCGAGTGAAGCGCCGAAGGACACTGTATCATGTCATGTCATGTGTCATGTAGACCAGAGCTGACGTGGGTGACGTGACATTCAGATCACCAGCTGAGTGTACACATGATCAAATGGTTCTGTTCACATGGTACAGCCTGATGTTGTGTGCACTGACACTGCCACTCCTGCCCATTGCAAAGGTGATGTGTTTTTATGTATTTCCATGTGAGGACAGCATGCCCAAGCACGTGCCTCACGGTGGAGTGTTGTAAGGTGATGTCCTTCATAACACACTATGTGTTCTCCAGCTGTGAATTGTGGGTCCACACATCCCAACAGCAGCAGCTGGCATGGACATGCCCACCTTACTAAACAAACTCAGCTCAAAGAAAAAGTGTCACTCTCTGTTCCTTTGTTATGTGATTATGTTATGTATTTGTTATGTAATTATGTATGTAGTTATTGTATGTATTTATTTAATTGCTCTGTTCTCTGTATTTTTAATTTAACACATCATCTGCACTGAGCCATGCTGTCAGTTGGAACTGACGAAAGCACGAGAGCCCTCCCAAACATGTGCATTGCTGGAGTGTTGTTCATGTTGGTGATGGCACGACATATGTCTTCCAGCTGAGTTGCAAGCAGTCGGTCAGCTGTTCCAGACATTACAGCCATCCAGATACGTGCTGCATTGGACAGCGATCGCACTGCAGCCACCTCAGCTGCACCTGACAATGTTCGATCATGGCATGGGGAGACAGGGGGGAGACAACACACTCCTCACAGCAACTGTGTTGTGGGGGGGGGGGGGCACACTCGCATTCCACAAGCTTTGCAGAATGCGTGGGGGGGCCTTGTATGACGTGTGTTGCTTGGTAACGACACACTTGTGGGGCACTTAGAATATGTGCTGCCATTGTCACAACCAGGTCAAAAGTGGTCAGCAGCTCTCTACTCTCATGCTGGCAGCGTGAATGGCCCTGCCTTTTATAAGTGCCTCACGAGTGGTGTTGGATGTTCATGGGTGGCACCTGGACTTCAGCCAACTCTGGCTAAGAGTGGGTCGAATGGTCATTCGTCCGGCATTCAGTCACTTTCGGCCGGTGGTGTGAAGGCTGCCTCGATCGCGTCATTCAGCCACAGTTTAACATGGACAATGTCATGCAGCTGCTTGGCCGTGACATGATATGGCCGACCTGCGTATGACATGCCTTTCAAATATCCTCCAAACACATTTAGATGGCAGTGCGACCTCATCATGACCGCCGTTGGAATGGGTTTCTGGAGTGAGCGGCACACGAATATAAAGAGCATGTGCTATGCCCGAATGAATGTGGTGACTGCTGTACAAGGCATTCAAGTGTGGCTCCAATTTCCCACGAGTGCAATTTGACTCTTCGTGTGCCATTCTGCCTCAATCATGTTATGTGTGAAGGGGCCCTTAGTGAATACTGCAAACACAGCAGCAGTGATAGAAAATAATTAGTGAGTTGATCACAACAACTCACAACCAAAAGGAGGGAGTAAAGTTAGTAAATATTAATTTATAAACGCATTTGTACAAATCATGATCATACAGACAAATCTGATTAGTCAATACCAACCACAAACGCACAACACTAGAATTCTTGGTGAAAATCTTTTGTACCAGCATTAATACTATTGTACCTGCATTAAAGGGAAATGTCCACCGGATGGAGATATTGCTTCATCTCAATAACCTTGGGACACAAAGATGACCAAGCTGTTGCTTATAGGAGTAGTTGTGTATCACAAAGAAGAATGTGTTGTGACAAAAAAAAAAAAATGAAATGCCGGTTTGATCACTAATAGCTGGAAACACTAGAAATAGTGATCTTGGTATCATGCAACCAAATGATATCAGGTAGTATTAAATGATAAAAATATGACATTTTCCACAATAACTGTGAGGCAAAGAGAGCGAGATGGAAATAGACTGCCATATACTGATTTGTATGTAAACTCAGGGTGATGTCAATATATGCCGTCATGTGACAGTATACCATGCAAAAGCCAATTTTTTCTCAATAAAGCTGAAACTAGAAGACTGAGACCAGGGGTGGGCAACTTGTTCCAGAAAGGGCCAAGAGGGTGCAGGTTTTCTTTGCAGCCACTGACTCCACCAGGTGATTTCACTGATTAATATTACTTTGAGCAGATGGAATCAGTTAATCAGTTGCCCACCCCTGACGTGGACAGACGATGGAGAGTGCATATAAATAGGAAAATAGAATGGCATATTCTAATGTATTTGTGATGTCATGCCATCACGACATTAGAATATGAGATTACATACAGTATAGTCACATCTTTATGATGTCACACACAGATGTTTGCCAAATGTTTGTTGTTTGACCCTGTACTGACAAAACTGTTTAAGGACCTGTGGCCCACTCTTGGGCCTACTGTGTTGGAAATTATTAATCTGTCACTAACCTTGGAATCTGTTCCTAAGTGTTTCAAATCTGACGTGATTAAAGCACTACTTAAGAAATCCAATCTTGAGTGTATTGAAAAATTATAGGCCGATATCATCCCTATCATTTTGTTCTAAAATTCTGGAAAAACTGGTTTCACAGCAACTCATGGACCATCTTACTGAGAATAATCTCTTTGAGACACTCCAGTCTGCATTTTAGAACATATCATTCCACTAAAGTGGTAAATGATGTTCTGCTTGCAATGGATTCAGACACCACTACCATTCTGGTGCTGTTAGATCTTAGTGCTGGGTTTGATCCAGTGGATCATTGTATTCTACACAGTAAAATCTCCACTGTAAAACTAACACTGTATTAATTTAACACTGCCGGTGTACATACAGTATGATCCCACTCTGACCAGAGTGGGACCATATGTTCACTATCAGTCTTAATTTAACAGTGGTGATTTTACTGTGTACTTGATGGGCTGGAGAATTATTTTGGGATTACTGGGGATGTCCTTACATATTTGACATCATACCTAACCAATCGCTCTTATTGTGTCTTGTACAACAGCACTACCTCTAACTGAGGTGAGATGAAATATGAGGTTTCACAGTCTTAGGCTCCCTGTTTTTTCCCTTGATATAGCACCCCTTGGGCACATACTACGGCATTTTGGGATTACCTTTCATTGCTATGCTGATGACACTCAGTTGTACATGTCAGTAACTGCTGGTAATCTCATACACATAAAGTCCTTATAGGACTGGCTTGCATCAGTGAAAAGCTGGATGTCCAGCAGTTTCCACACTGGAAATAAGTGTTTTCACTTTCTTGTGTCATCCATGTATTTTAACGTATTTACAATTATATTTTGTACTTACATCGAACTTACTAAATAAAATCATGCACACACACACACACACACACACACACACACACACACACACACACACACACACACACACACACACACACACACACACACACACACACACATCTTTTTGTCTTTTCTGTATTCTGCATATGTGTGTAATATAAAGATGATTTTCTGATAACTATATACGAGGTCTGTTAGAAAAGTATCGGACCTTTTTATTTTTTAAAAAACCTGATGGTTGCTTGCATGAGCAAACCTTGAACCTTCGTGCGCATGCGTGAACTTTTTCACGCCTGTCAATTGCATAATTTCCTGGTAAGCAGCCTTTGTGTGAGGTGTGTGTCATGCGCTCGGCGTTTTTTCATTCCAAGGAAAAAGACGGAACAACTGGAGCAGCGCTGCATCAAATTTTGCCAGAAACTGGGCGACAGCCAGGTGGAAACCATTCGGATGATTCAGACGGCTTTCGGTGACGATCCTATGGGCATCACACAGATTAAGAAGCGACACAACCGGTTTAAAGACGTCTGCACAGCGGTGGAGAGCGAGCCACGCTCCGGGCGGCCATCAACATGCTGAAATGACCAGATCATTTCCAAAGTGAACGCTGTGGTGATGCGGGACCGTCGTGTGACTATCCGAGAAATTGCGGAAGAGGTGGACATCAGCACTTTTTCGTTACATTCCACTGTGACAGAAGAATTGCCCATGAAAAGAGTGGCGGTGAAATTCATGCCGATGGCTTCGGCACGAAGCTGCCAATGGCGGAGCAAAAGCACCTTTGTGTTGAAGTCTCACAGGACATGTTTTGACATGCCCAGCTCTTCCACAATTTCTTGGATAGTCACACGACTGAAAAGTCACTGAAAGCCATCTGAATCATCCGAATGGTTTCCACCTGGCTGTCGCCCAGTTTCTGGCAAAGTTTGATGCGGTGCTGCTCCAGTCATTCCGTCTTTTTCCTTGGAATGAAAAAACGCCGAGCGCACGGCACACACCTCACACAAAGGCTGCTTACCAGAAAATGATGCAATCGACAGGCGTGAAAAAGTTCACGCATGCGCACGAAGGTTCAAGGTTGGCTCATGCAAGCACACGTGATTCAAATCCATCAGGTTTTTGAAAAAAATAAAAAAGTCCGAGACTTTTCTAACAGACCTCGTAAGCATGCCAAACAGCAAATATCAGCTCCACCGAAACCCCAAAACCCCCATGGTGCATTGCAGTGCAACATCCACTGTTCGCTGGTTAGCAAATATTGCTAATTTCTCAAAAATATTAGTTTTACCAACTTTCTGTTTTCAAAGCATTCACCACTGACCCAAAATACATAAGATTAGATTAGATTAGATTAGATTAGATTAGATTAGATAAAACTTTATTAATCCTTTGGGAAGACTCCCTCAGGGAAATACTGTTCACTCTTAAACAGTGAAAGTCATTGTTCTAGCTGTTGTGGTCTCAAATTTCTAATGGAAAATTTGATTTTCAGACTTTTCAATTACTTTCATTGACCTTGACCTTTGACCTTCATATCAACATAATGATATGTTATCATTATGTTGATTATCACCGGCAGTTCACATGTGCAATATGAACAAAACTGCCCAAGTAGTTCCTCAGATATTTCACTGGACACACACACACACACACAAAGTGATTACAATAGTCTCACAAACCTCTCTGGGGGCTTGACTAATAAAATGAATTGAGGGTGATTCCCCCCACCCCCATTTGTCAAACAATATATCATGTCATAGGTGTGTGTTATATTGCTAAAGAGTACAATTATTACATAAATTACTGTATTAGAAGCCAACAATAATGTCATCTGACTGTATTATTCCAGTGGCACAGTCTGGTGACACTGGCATGAAACTCTTTTTCATCCGACATTCAGGTAACATTGGCACTACCATCTTGCTAAATTGACATAATTATAAACCAGCTACTGTGCTGCTGATGCAAAAGGGTTGTTTGATGTACTCACACATATTTTCTTCCCCCCCACCGTGCCATTAGATGATAATATCCTTGGTATTTTTAAATAGTTTCTTCCTGCAATGAACTGTACATTCTTTCCATGTATTAATATACAGAGTTAGTAAGCCCCTTCGGCTTCTGCCTTGTTTTTTCATTCAGGGTTGCCACAGCAGATAAGTTAAAATGGAACTCTGACTTTCCCCCCCAACCTGGCCCCTATTTTTTAAAATGTTTTTCGGACCAGCGTCCACTGTTTAGTTCCCAAAGTGAGTGTTAAGCACTGGGAATTACCTTTGGATTTTCATGATGTCATTAATACTGTACCTGAGTGCATTTTTGTTTTGCAAGCTGCTAAAAGATCAGAGCCTGCTAATGATCCTTCTCAGCCCTTTTAGGGTATTTTCATCATTACATCAAAAGCTGCCTCAAGGCTACAACAATGGGCATTTTTATTGGCTGCACATAATCACACCATTCTACACAGACATGTTGCTGACCATGTCTTTCTCTCCTACTCCTCACCATGAAATACAAACTAAGCCAGGGAAAGTTAATACTTTCCTTAGAAATCACCTGGGAAGCCTGCCCATATGCAGCACAGACATAAAGAGTGAAACACTGACAGACCCCACACTCTGACAAATGTAGGACATTGTTTTGACGAGATGTTTTCCACCCACCAAGGGCATTAATAGTGATCCTGTATCTTATCCGGTCCAAAGAGATGAAATGAGATGACTGTTTTTAAAGGCTGTTTGGTGTGTGCTTATAGTTCAACCCAAATTACAGTACAGCTGAGGTCTTTAGTGGAGCTACACACAGGGCATCCAAGTTTGGTCAGAATGAAAACCATCACTATGTGTGATCCTTCTGATGAGCAAATGAAGCAAAAATGTAGAACCGGTGTTTCATGTTTCATTTTACTTCACTTACATGATTGATCTAAATGAAGACCAAGACATATTCAGTGACTTGGATGTGTTCTTATAACATCCACTGACTTGCTTGAAGAGTGCTGGGTGTAAAAGTGTTGTATGGTAAGTGAAAAGAAAAAAAAAAAAAAAATACCAGCTTCACACAGACAAATTCCCAGCTGTTGAAATAAATAGATTGCAATGTGTGGTTTGATTGTAAGTGCAATAAACAACTAGTGATGAACACAATCACCTCACTATCATGTACCAACATTACAAAACAAGGTTGGCTGTAAGTGGACGACAGACTAGTGTTGTAGTCGGTGCAGCTGTGAGTTACACGTAGACTGTATATATATATATATATATATATACTCGTACACACACAGACACACTTGATAAACCACTCTGTGACATCACCCATAGATTTTCTGAAGAGTGGGTTTGAAGCTCAAATAGGGTGGTTCTAGATGTTGGCATTTTGGCAGTACCTGATCTGCTTAACTCCCAGACAACCCATAACTTGGTAAAGAGGTGAAGTATGGGCAAAATGCTGTGAGCTCGGTGGGAAAAATTGTCTCAACACACCTCCATGTCACAGTTACCAAGCAACATGGTAATTTTAATTTAGGTGTTTAAATAAAGCAAATTTTTTGGCAGAATGGGTGGTAATTTTCGTAACGGGAGGCTTGGGTGTGGGTATTAAAAACTATTATAACAGTTTTTAATCCCCACCTGAGATAATATGCTGGTATACTGGCATATTATCTCAGTAACTGTGACCTATCTGCTCCACTCAATGCTGGATAGACTGCGTAAAACACTTAAAACACGTAATTTGTCTGCCACCTGCTGGAGACTGGGCATATTGTAGTCTTGTTCTTTCTTTCTTTTCTTTTTCTTTTTTTTATATAACGCCAAATCACAACAAACAGTTGCCCCAAGGCGCTTTGTATTGTAAGGCAAGGCCATACAATAATTATGTAAAACCCCAACAGTCAAAACGACCCCCTGTGAGCAAGCACTTGGCGACAGTGGGAAGGAAAAACTCCCTTTTAACAGGAAGAAGCCTCCAGCAGAACCAGGCTCAGGGAGGGGCAGTCTTCTGCTGGGACTGGTTGGGGCTGAGGGAGAGAACCAGGAAAAAGACATGCTGTGGAGGGGAGCAGAGATTGATCACTAATGATTAAATGCAGAGTGGTGCATACAGAGCAAAAAGAAACAGTGCATCATGGGAACCCCCCAGCAGTCTACGTCTATAGCAGCATAACTAAGGGATGGTTCAGGGTCACCTGATCCAGCCCTAACTATAAGCTTTAGCAAAAAGGAAAGTTTTAAGCCTAATCTTA
Source organism: Thalassophryne amazonica (assembly GCF_902500255.1). Taxonomy (NCBI): domain Eukaryota; kingdom Metazoa; phylum Chordata; class Actinopteri; order Batrachoidiformes; family Batrachoididae; genus Thalassophryne; species Thalassophryne amazonica. Next base: position 89,901,188 of record NC_047104.1, on the reverse strand, counting down.
AAAGTAGAGAGGGTGTCTGTCTCCCTGATCTGAATTGGGAGCTGGTTCCACAGGAGAGGAGCCTGAAAGCTGAAGGCTCTGCCTCCCATTCTACTCTTACAAACCCTAGGAACTACAAGTAAGCCTGCAGTCTGAGAGCGAAGCGCTGTATTGGGGTGATATGGTACTACGAGGTCCCTAAGATAAGATGGGACCTGATTATTCAAAACCTTATAAGTAAGAAGAAGAATTTTAAATTCTATTCTAGAATTAACAGGAAGCCAATGAAGAGAGGCCAATATGGGTGAGATATGCTCTCTCCTTCTAGTCCCCGTTAGTACTCTAGCTGCAGCATTTTGAATTAACTGAAGGCTTTTTAGGGAACTTTTAGGACAACCTGATAATAATGAATTACAATAGTCCAGCCTAGAGGAAATAAATGCATGAATTAGTTTTTCAGCATCACTCTGAGACAAGACCTTTCTAATTTTAGAGATATTGCGTAAATGCAAAAAAGCAGTCCTACATATTTGTTTAATATGCGCTTTGAATGACATATCCTGATCAAAAATGACTCCAAGATTTCTCACAGTATTACTAGAGGTCAGGGTAATGCCATTCAGAGTAAGGATCTGGTTAGACACCATGTTTCTAAGATTTGTGGGGCCAAGTACAATAACTTCAGTTTATCTGAGTTTAAAAGCAGGAAATTAGAGGTCATCCATGTCTTTATGTCTGTAAGACAATCCTGCAGTTTAGCTAATTGGTGTGTGTCCTCTGGCTTCATGGATAGATAAAGCTGGGTATCATCTGCGTAACAATGAAAATTTAAGCAATACCGTCTAATAATACTGCCTAAGGGAAGCATGTATAAAGTGAATAAAATTGGTCCTAGCACAGAACCTTGTGGAACTCCATAATTAACTTTAGTCTGTGAAGAAGATTCCCCATTTACATGAACAAATTGTAATCTATTAGACAAATATGATTCAAACCACCGCAGCGCAGTGCCTTTAATACCTATGGCATGCTCTAATCTCTGTAATAAAATTTTATGGTCAACAGTATCAAAAGCAGCACTGAGGTCTAACAGAACGAGCACAGAGATGAGTCCACTGTCCGAGGCCATAAGAAGATCATTTGTTGGTGCTGACAACCCGGCAGCATTTGCCTTCATGGCAGCATGAGCTTACAGTTACAGGGAATATCATGGTTCTTGTTATATGGACAAATATAGGATGAAACAACAAATTGGGAAAGTAAACTGGTATTAAAGGATAGAACCCGTGGCTTGGGATGCACACAAAACTTATTGTCTGTACTGTAAATTAGTGATGGCAAACTCGAAACACTCTTCAAGAACAATTCAAGACCAATGCAACGTTTGTGTTTTGTAAAATTGTTCTAGAGTTGGTATGAAAGGAAGACCTCATGTGCTGTGCTAAGTCGAGGGCCATTACATGACCAAATGTTGAGAAAAAATGTTTTGATATGTTCTTAATTTGCCCCCTCTGCTGTTGAAACATCATAAAACACAGGTGAACTTAGAGAAACTTAGAGAAAGCAGTGTTCATTTGTAGTATCCAGTCAATAACACAATAGCACAAGATAGATAAAGTTTGGGCTGTCTATTTTTATATAGTCTGTGATCACACCCACAGATAAAGTATACTGTAGAATGTTGGCAAACTCATAGAAACATTCTCACACACATACAGGTGTTTCCAATAAAGCAGAGGTGCAGCAGTATAATGTTAAGTGGCAGGATTCGGTTCCCCACAGGTCCTACTGGCCCGCAGTGGGCGATGACTTTAGAAGTGGTCCAGGAGTGCGTATGTGTGTATTTACACATGGTAATGTCAGAGCAAGAATGTGTTTGAATTGGGCTGTTTTCATAGAAATGCGGGTGGAAGGAGTCAGACCCGCCCTGGATCCTGAACAGTGGGCTGATTGTGTGGTAGCCAGAGTGGGCTGAGCGGCCTGAGTCTACTCTGAGGAAAAAGGCAGGACAACACAGTTCCCTTAAAGCCACACTATGACAGGTGGCAGAAAGTCTGCTGTCACATTATATCCCGCTCTACCATACTAAACCACCTAAGATAACATCAATGCGAAACATTCATTTCAAAGTGTAGATGGACACTGCAGTTACTGATGGAAAAACGGAGAACATGTTTGAAAGTCCAGTCATGAAAGCAGAAAAAAAAAATTCTACGCTTGTTGTTCTGTGATCTAAACTACCATCTTTCATTGGTTATGCTCAAAATCACATCTCTCCCTCCTCACCTCTCTGTCCTGAAGTGTAATTTCCCAGCTCTAATCCAGAAGTGCTGCCAGGGGACACGTTGGGTAGATTACGAGGTTAAGGCTTCATTTTGTCCCTGAGCTGTGGAGAAAACGAAAAGCAACAAACCAGAGTGTGACCTGTGATGGTTTGTGGTACCAAGGAGAGGCCAGCTAGCCCCCTAAGGCCCTGAGGTGTCTGAACCACCTCCAATCACTTCACTCACAGCCTCAAACTGTTATTGAGCTGAGGGCCATGAGGGGCCGGCTGGAAATATTGTTTAATGGTTTTCAACAGAGAACGGCAAGATATTGTACAGCTGCACAGGGCCAAAAGCCACAACCCTGATCACACAAGATAAAGGCGGTAGTTGAGTTGGACCCCAAACCCCCCACTACAAAAAAACAAACAAACAAACAAACAAACAAACAAAAAACAAAAATCAAAAGCTCCAGATGTTCAAGGATGATGTGTACTGTGGGTTCGACCCCAAGATCTTGCTCTGATGGAATAATCTTTATCACTGCACCATCACAAGGTCCATCTACTGACTGCAGCTTATGTTTTGAGAGTGGTTGTGGTGGGGGGGTGTAGTGAGGAGGCCTCTTGGAATTTAATATATATTTATATTATAATAGCCAAGTGGCCAGTGCATGCGTGTGTGTGCGTGCAGCTTCAATCACACAGAAACCAGGAAGAGCTGACATTTGCCATTTGGTATGCTTATGTATTTTGGGTCAAGGATGAACACTGTGAAAACAGAAAGTTGATAGGACAAATATTTTTGGAGAAATCAGCAATTTTAGCTAGCCAGTAAACAAGGAAAGGAAAAACTCCTTCTGATGATTTGAGGGAGAAACCTCAAGCAGACCAGACTCAAAGGGGTGACCCTCTGCTTGAGCCATGCTACGGACACAATTTACAAAACAATTTACACGGGACGGGAAGGTTGCAGATGTAGACAACACTCCCATCTCTGGATGGAGCCACACCTCAAACAGAGAGAAAAAAAAAAAACAGTCAGGCATCAGAAAGACATCAAATACAGCATAATTTGTCAGCATTAAGCAACAAGAAAAACAGAAGAAATACTAAGGTGACACTAGCCCTAAACTTCACTAAAAGACCCAGAATTTAGGTAAAGTTGAGGCCGCGGCCGCTCCAATTACTAATAAATGAATTAAAAGAGTAAAATGTGTAAAACAAAACTGTACCAGTATGCTAGCCATATGAAAGGGAAAATAAGTGCGTCTTAAGTCTGGACTTGAAAGTCTCCACAGAATTGACTGTTTTATTGATGCAGGGAGATCATTCCACAGAACAGGGGCACAATAAGAGAAAGCTCTGTGACCCGCAGAGTTTTTATTTACCCTAGGGACACAAAGTAGTCCTGCAACCTGAGAACGCAAAGCCCAGGCCGGTAGGTAGGGTTTAATTATAATTAGGTCAGCTAAGAAGGGAGGTCCCAGTCCATGAACAATTTTATAGGTTAGTAGCAAAAACTTAAAATCTGATCTCACTGGGACAGGAATCCAGTGAAGAGATGCCAAAATGGGTGTAATGTGGTCAAAATTTCTGCCTCCTGTCAAAAGTCTGGCAGCACCATTTTGAACCAATTGGAGACCCCTCATGCTGGACTGCGGTAAACCAGAAAATAGAACATTGCAGCAGTTTAATCTAGAAGAGACAAATGCATGAATCAGGGTCTCAGCATCAGTCATAGACAGGATGGGATGAATCTTTGCTAGATTTCGCAGGTGGAAGAAAGCACTCTTCATAATATATCTAATGTGGAGGTCAAAGGACGATGTGGGATCAAAAATTACCCCAAGGTTCCTCACTTTGTCAATGTGATGTATGACACATGAGCCTAGGCTAAGTGTTAACTGGTCAAATTGATGCTGATGTCTCACTGGACCAACAACCATCATTTCAGTTTTATCAGAGTTTAAAAGTAAGAAGTTTCTAGACATCCAGCTTCTCACGGATGCAAGGCAATCTTCTAAGGATTTTACGTGGATGAGATTACCAGCAGTTATCAGCATGTATAACCGAGTATCATCAACATAGCAGTGAAAGGTAATCCCAAAATGCCGCAAAATGTGCCCAAATGGTGCTATATAAAGGGAGAAAAGCAAGGGGCCTAAGACAGACCCCTGTGGAACCCCAAGAGCTAAACAATTTCTAAATACATTAAGGTAATAAATTAACATTAAAATTTAAGTGATTAACAGGAAATAAAAGGCTTGAGTTCTTCTAAAAATTGTTGAGGTCTAAGGTTCTAAAAACATTCTGGACTCACATGCCATTCCAACTCATTATAGAAACTTTGCACAATGTATTACCACCCATGAACACAATGTCCAAAACCTATTTACACAATCTAGAGCCCATGGACCCCCATAGGCAACGTGTGGGACACATGCCCCCATGGTCTTTGCATTTATCCTATTAGGATAGGATGCAACACATGTGGGCTTGTCTGTCTATGGCAGTGAGTGAAGTTGTTGTCCTTCTTCTAGAACTTGGTGCTTTGTGAGCATGTTGCTGTCATGGAGTCCTTGGTTGTTCTTATAGAATGTGTGGGAATGAGATGCACATCACCTTAGGGTGGCTAAAGGTACAGGATAAGTTAAATATAAACATACTATGTCATATGCACACTGCTATATTTAAAGGGTATCCAACTGTTCTTGTAGATAAATTAGTGTACAGTGACTACTGTCATCGCCATGTTACTCAGCAAGTTAGCCTTGCTCATTTAATCGTACCTTTCTCAAAGTCCGACTGTATGAGGAGAACAGTGTTATTTAGATCCTCAGAAGCATGGAACCATTTGTCTGGGGGTTTACGGCAAATAAACTGTAGATATTATTTTAAAAAGATTTGAAAACAAAATTGTATGAATGAATTAAAAAAAGTATAGACTTTGGACTGAGTTTAATGTGAAGGATCATGAATTGAATTTGTTAATTGTATGGCTCATTTATTGAAATGTAATTGTGACTTTAATTGTATGTATTATTTATTGCTGAAATGTAATTGTATTGCAATTTTAAGTTACTGGACCCCAGGAAGACTAGCAACCACTTTGTGGAAGCTAATGGGGTTCCAAATAAATAAAGGAAAGGAAATGGAGGCATTGCATCATGGGAAATGTAGCTTGTTTTAATTTTTAACATGCTGACAACTTGAGCAGAAGGTGGCCAAGCATGACCATGGTACAATGGACTACATTTATATAGCACATTTCCAACTGGATTGATAGATAGGAATTGTTCTTACTTTTAATAATAATGACGACCTGATTTTTACCTCTGCCAAGGAGGTAAAAATGTTTTCGGTCGCGTCCGTTTGTTTGTTTGTTGGTTGGTTGGTTTGTTAGCAGGATTACTCAAAAAATCCTCAACCGATTTCAATGAAATTTTTACCAGGGGTGTATGTTGGCCTAACTTAGAAGTCATTACATTTTGGTAATGATCTGGAACACGATCCGGATCCAGTAATTTTTTAAGGATTCTTTATCATTGCAGGATATGGCCAATTTCAACATTTTTGCATCTAACTTCATGAAGATGGGTCACAAAGGCTGAGCAAAAATTAAGTTACAACACAACAACAATTTAGCATTTGTTTCTCCTCATTGAATAAACTTATTATTAGAAAATTAAAAAAAAACTTGTGTAGTTCATGCAGTTTCTCTTTATAAATACATTTGCTGAAGATCTAAGGGTTTAACCCTCTGGGGCCGATGCCGTCGTATATGACGGCTGAGACCAAGCTTTACTAAATTATGAATAACTTTTTAATGATACGAGATAGAAACTTACGTTTTTTGCTGAGAAGTTAACTCCGTGGCCTTTCGAGCCACCATCCACCATCTTTGTACTCCTCATAGAAGCTGTGTGATGACGTGATCAATGTGAGTGTCCAATCGGAATTGGTTCACCGTCACATGGTTTTCCAAAATCCAATCGTAGGGCAGATTCACCTCACGTGACACACCAGAGATTGTTTTTAGGAGTGATGTGTTACGAGTTGGCCTGTTTGAATAGCCCCCTGGCTGCTCCAATGCGCCCTGCACCATTATGCACAGCAAAAGTGAAAGTGAGCAGACGGAGCAGACGTAGGGCTCACATGCTCAAACAGTGTGTGAGTATCAGGATTGCTCGACTAGTTATCCTGTGAATGTTACTGGATAAGCCTGTGGCAAGCTCTCTCGCTCTGGCGTAAAGTACTGTTTACCATATCAATGGAGTGAGGGGGGAGGGGCCGCTCCTCAAACTGAATGAGCCTCGAAGTGTGAATGTTGCTTTCAGAGCAGGAGAGAACAAACACACAGTCAACTTCATAGTAGAAGTTTGTGATGTGACCTTTGTGTAATAGCAGACAGAAACTGCTTTGAGATGAAGACAAACAAAACGCCTAGACCATTTTGTATATATTGTTCAAAATGTGCATTTGTTTATTGTTTGAACCTTTTTGTTGTACAGTCTTTCACACAAGAGCCCAAATTACCTTTATAAAGTGTCAAAACAGTTGTTTATTATAGTCTGCTGTGTGTTTTGAATAAATGTGTGTGGAAAATTATTTTCCGCTTTACTTTTTCCTTTCTTATTTCTGATTGTAAACCTTTATTACACTTATAAAGCATAACTATAGCGTATATATTTTGAAAGTACAGGTTGTCCTGAAAAAAAAAGACATAAAACTTGATTGTGGGATGCAGGGAGAGCTGTTAACAGCAATAATAAAACATTTATGCCAGATGAGTGAACTGTCCAAAAAATGCCCTCGGACCCCAGAGGGTTAACCACTGAATCTGAAACATGACGGTAGATGCGTGAAATGACGTGGAATAAGAGTATTCCATGTGACGTCAGTGACCCTATGGCCTTGGTGGAGGTTTGCACTCTCCGAGTGCTTCTAGTTTGGTATATAAGTTGCACCAGAGTACACGTCACAGCATCTCTCAAACCAGAAAAAAAACTGTGACTGATATTTCAGAAAATCTGATATGTTGCATGTGGTTTTATTGGGTTTAAAACAACAAACAGACCCAGGTCACTTTTGTGTAGACAATTTTTCTTTATTTTTTATTTTTCAGAAGCAACTCCTTGAATTCTATGGTGTATTTTTTGATACAATTTTTAGTATTTGCTATTAAGACACATCCTGAACTTGATTAATTTGCTAAAAACTAGTATAACATGACACTTTACAGGTATGAGGTGAATTTACAGCACTTGTATAATGTTATTCCACCTGCAGCACATCCTCAAAGCACTTTTAAATGTCACACACACACACACACCACACACACACACACACCACACACACACACACACACCCACACACACACACACACACACACACACACACACCACACACACACACACACACACACACACACATCAGGGTGCAGCTACACACAGCACTGAATAGCACACTGGGAGCAACTTGTGGATTGCAGACTTTGCTTCAGGCTTCCTCAGTGATAATAATGGGAGGAACACAAGTGCTTTTGCTTTATCTGTGTCACCTACATTTCTGTCTGATTCCTGCAACATGCCAGGTTTCTCTAACATTTAGCCCAAGAATCTTCTTACCCATCACAGTGTGGCTGGCTGGATAACTTGGCTAACATGGTTCTCAACATCACCGTTGATTGTAACAGTCTTGAAGTGAAACACACACTGTCGCTGCAAGCAACTGGAACAAAGGGAGCATCTGTTGTGTTTCACACATCTTGGGAACAATAGATTTTCTGTAAGCAAAAAGGGTCTAACCACTTTACACACACCGCGTAATAAAATCTAGTCTGCCATTGTTGTGTTTCCTAAAAATGTCCATGCGCTGCTTTCATTCTTGTGCGAATTGGCATTGTTTAGTGAACACATCTCCAGGGACAAATGAACCAAATGATTCATAGGAATCCTGCATCATAAATGAAATTCACAATGATTCCCTCCTTAACAGTGTTCTGTACGGAGTTAACATGAAAACTGTTACTGACAGCAGGACATTACACACCAATTCCCCAGTACACCCCCACCATCTTCCCATGCATTCATAAATATCCCCTCGCCTGCTTCCCCTAATTACCGAGCATGAGCGTAGCTGTTTCCACTTCCCTCCGACACATAATAGGAACTGCTTTTTAATATCCAGGCATCATAAAATGTCATGCTGACTTAACAGACATGAGGAGCAGAAGGAGCAATAACGCAAAGGGAGGCAGGCCTGCTTGGGGAGGGTGGGTGGGTGGGTGGGGCGGGGGGGGGGTAGTCTAAGTGGGGAGGAGGGATTGTCTAAAGGTATTCAGAGTCAGAAGTAACTTTATCTCTCTTTCCTCTCTTCTCACTTCCGTCTGTTACTCCGTTGTCTGATTGATGAAGCAGGCCAGAGCTCTCGTGTATATCTCTGTGTGTGTGTGTGTGTGTGTGTGTGTGTGTGTGTGTGTGTGTGTGTGTGTGTGTGTATTTTGGGTGGGGGGTGTTCTGTAATGCAGGTTAAGTTTACTACTCTCTATTGCTATGGCAAAACTGAATCTGCTGTGAAAGAAAAATGCTTATCTTGACCTTGGCACTCCTTCAAAGGAGGGGTGAAAGTTACACACTATGTACAAAGCATTAAAAAAAAAAAAAAAATCTCTGTTAAAGACTGATTAAATTTTCTTGAGAGATAGTCTTTACACCGGGCAGTTAACTAATCCAATTTTGTTTGTCATCCCAACCTACTCCAATTTTTCATTTTATCTGTTTCTTTTTGATTGTGAAAAGGTTTTGCTTTGAGCTTTTTCTAAGATGTTTTATGACATCATAAAACGCTATAGTTAACAATTAACAATTTTGCTCGAGTTACTCATTCATCCAGTGACTGATGATTTTGGGGTCATAGCCCTGCTCACAACACAGGAGAAAAATACACTTTGTGGAAAATCACCTCTGTTAACATAAAGATTTTAAGGACTGATGGGGTTTGTGTAATTTGAGGCTCATTTGACATTTCAATGTATTCTTATGAAAAATTTAGAGTAAATGTGTTCATGCATATTTGTCTGAATTTTTTTTTTTGTGTGTGTGTGTGTGTGAATTTGTACATATCCCAGATATTTTCCAGTGAGAGGCACTGATGATGTCACTGACACCAAAATGACAGATCACCCAAGCTAAAAAAAAAAAAAAAATTGTAGGTTATCCTTTACTGATTTTTATTGTTATTCTAACTCTAAACCCTAATCCTAACCTGGATGGAACCACAATCACGCATTTTTTGAACATATAATGCATGCCCATGAAAATTTATAGGAATATGCATAAAACACAATGGTACGTTTTTTATATTATATCAAATGAAACGTATAGCAGGGGTGGTGGCCAAGTGGTTAGTGCACTTTGTTTATGTGCGGAAGGTTCCCGGTTCAAACCTCATTCCTGCCACATTTCTCCATGTAATGTGAAGTTGCATCAGGAAGGGCATACAGCGTAAAAGGTGTGCCAATTCAACATGCAACTCCACCTCGGGGCTGCTGTGGTGACCCCCAGTGATAACAAGGGGGCAACCGAAGGGACTTGCTATCAAATGAAGCATCATGAGAATATGTTGGACATTTATTTATTTAGTTTACATGGCACCAATTCACAACAAAGCTGTCTCACAGGCGTTTCATGCAAGGTAAAGTCTAATCTTACCAACCAATAGATCAAGCACAGAGGTGACAGTGGTAAGGAAAAATTCCCTCTGAGGATACTGAGGGAGAAACCTCAAGCAGACCAGGCTCAGAGAGGTGACCCTCTGCTTAGGCCATTACAGCAAAAGGTTTACAATACAGAACACAACACAACAACAATGGACTAGCGTCCATGCAGGTGTCAGTCCACCATTGTGGGGGGGGAGACATCCTCATCCAGTGTGGCACACTCCACATTTTGTAACCCTAACAGCTCTCAGTGATGAGAAATGGCCAACTTTATTGTCAGATTCTGCATTTATAGCTTGTTGTTTCTCAGACTTTTGAAACATTTCAACAGGACCATTAGTCAGTGGGTTGCCAACACCACCCACTGGGAAAAGCAATGACCTGCCATTTTTCAGTGCATTTTTCACAGTCCTAACAAAAGACAGAGACAGCTTTCAGGAGTGAAAAATCTAAACTTACACACACTCTGTGTTATAACACTGTATGAATCAATGAGTGAAGTTAGAATTTTAAACAGTGGTGGTGGTGGTGGTGATGGGGGGGTGAATTTAAATACCACTTGCATGTTAGTCGTTCTGATTTAGGTGCTTTATTTTTTTATTTTATTCTTTGTCATGGAATTTGGCAGGCTTTACTTACTTGTTAGGCATGAAGGGAGAAATTAGGGTATTGTGATGGCTGATGAATTGAATTATTATTATTATTTTTTACAACAAAAAAGACAAACTATAATAATTTCACTCTTCCTGTTGGCTATGCCCGGCCTCCTGCCTGCCTCTGTGGGCTTTCATTAATTTTTCACTGGGCAGTGTGTGATGGATAGGTTGTATTTATTCACTGCTGGGCGTCTGCAATGTGAATATGACTCATTTTTGGCCATTACGTATTCATGGCTTGGGATAGGCCGTATACAGGAAACTATAATTAATGTGTCACAGTAGGAGGTGTTAGTAGAAGGCAGGTTTGTGGGAGGGTGTTGTGCAGCTAAATGTGATTTACAGCGCAAACAACTGGGAAGATGTTTGTGCAATATCCAAAAACTGGAAGGTACTGACTGTTGCCTTTTCGGTTAAGCCCCTAAAACAGGTCTGTGAAGTCCTGCAGAAAATCTATTGTTCCATAAACACAAAAGGATCTTAGAACATCCATAATACAATTCATTGCACAAGAGACAGTACTTACGGAAGTGTTGCATCTCTGTGTTACTGAGCGTTGCTGGATCAGATCAAGATAAGCTAAATTCTGGGGTTAATTCACTGTAATTTCCATCAGTTCATACATGAACACTCATAAATGAATGAATATATATATATATATATATATATATATATATATATATATATAGAGAGAGAGAGAGAGAGAGAGAGAGTGTCTGATTGTCTTCATCGATGGAAGAGAAAACATTAATGCTACAGTATGTAGGATTTAGGTGTGTTTCTTAGCAGAAATGGAATATAGAATTCATATCTACCTTTTCAATAGTGTATAATTCCTGCAGCAATGAATCAATCTGTTTTCGTAAGCTTAAGGCACCTTGACACTTGGCATGAATTTGATCCCCACACTGGCATGCAATCTTGAATACCAATGAGTAAACTAGTGGTAACTGTTGTAAACTGTGTGTGAACTGTGCACAGTTGTGTGCCAGTGTGCAAAGAAAATTTTAAAATGTTCAAAATTCCTGGCAGGTATTAATTTCATGCCACTTGCGTGAACATTGCACAACCTATTGGAAAACACTGTTTGTTTACCAATAGGTCCAATAGTTGCGCACAGGACATCTGAACCTGAAATTAGATTATGACATGATGTTACAACTATAATAAACATAACTTTACAGATACATTATCTAACTCATAAGAAGGAATGAAAATGCAACTGTTTTACCAATCCATTACACTATATTATATTGTAAATAATTACCTTTGAGACAAGATGCCAAATGTGTTCTCCACCACACATCGCACATGAGACTCCCTGGAGCTGTAGATAATTTCTCTGTGATTCTGGGAGTTATGAGAGAATGGTTTCATCAGCCAAGTTCTGAGAGCAAATGCATCATTGACTACGAAATGATTATTTTATACAGTGTGACATCAAGCAGGACAAAGCGGGACGCTTTCACACAATGAATTGCACGGCAGTGCGGAGATAAAATTTGTGAAAGTGTCAAGGTGCCTTTAGAAAGAGCCCTTCATTTTTACATGGGAGTGCCCTCTTAAGGATGTTGTTGATCATGTTGATACAAGAGCTGAAAAAGGACATGGTTACTCCATGTTTCAAATGTTGCAATGAAGCCAGAAGGCTGAAGAAGAAGAAGGAGATGACAGAGGAATTAGTGGTCGCATCTCTATACAAAGTCTACTGAGTGCTAGTGGAGACTAAGAAGTTGGTGAATCTTTATTTTTGTGAAATAAAGGCTCATACCACTTACTTTACATCAGGGAAGGCAAGAGTGAATGAACTCCCTTCGCCAAAGAAACAAAAATCCTTCCAGACAACAACTTCATGAAATCTGCAACCATTAATCCTACTGAGAAATACACCCTCCATTGATCATGCAGAAAACTACAGTCAAATGACTGTAATTTTATACATATTTTACCTGAGCTCAAATAAACTGTCTTATTCTTTCACTTTATTATTAGGTTTCAGTGTGGTTTACTTTTCAAAGTGTACTGTTATCGCTACAGTCATCACTGATTGGAAAATACCTCAATAAGTATTGACGTAGGACTTATTATTGTTATAATAATACTGAGGTTATTATAGCAGGGCACTAATGCCTTTATTACAATAATAATAATTCCTACACCAATAAATACTTGAATTAAATTGATAGGTGTTCCAGCAGGTACATGACAATGCAAAGACAGTAGCTGATGATCATAAAATTGGTGGCATGGTGCACACCGCCATTTGCCCCGTGACTGCTAGGACAGGTTCCAGCTTCCCCATGACCCTTATACCCCTATTCCACAGAGCACTGTTTCTTCCCTTTTCATCCCAAAGAATGATAGATGTTTGGGATGAGTGCACTGCAAAAACGGGGTGTCTAAAACAAGATAAAAACACTAAATCTGAGGGAAATCATCTTGCTGCATGGACAGATAATTTTACTTGACAAGATGTGTTGAATTCATTCATTCACTCATCCTCTACCGCTTAGTCCAATTAAGGGTCGTTGGGGGCTGGAGCCTACCCAGCAGTCATAGGGCGCAAGGCGGGGTACACCCAGGACAGGACACCAGTCTGTCGCAGGGCCACAAACAGACAAACAAACACACACACACACACACACACACACACACACACACACACACACACACACACACACACACACACACACACACACACACACACACACCTCCCTACGGACAATTTAAAGATTCCAATCCACCTAACCCGCATGTCTTTGGATGTGGGAGGAAGCTGGAGCACCTGGTGGAAACCCATGCAAACACGGGGAGAACATGGAAACTCCACACAGAAAGGCCACGGGAATTGAACCCATGACCTTCTCGCTGTGAGGCAACAGTGCCAACCACTAACCCACCGTGCTGCCCATGTCTTGAATTAAGATTGTTAAATCTAGAAATATGCACATCGAACACTTAAAATAATAAATTAACCCTTAAAACAAGACAAATTATCTTACACTCCCAAATCTAAAGTTTTTAAAAACAAATCTTTGTAAGATTCAAATAATTTTCAGTGTACCAAGATAAAAAAAGTTTAGATTTAAAACTTTAGATTTAGTAGATATCTTGATAGGCAAACAGTGATTCAGTTTGCAAGGTCATAAGTCAAATGTCAAAGTCAGGAAAAATGTTGTAAATTTGGAAAAATCCCTATCTTTAACACTGAACAAATTTTCAAAAATTCATACCTGTCAAAAAATATCATTTTTTTATATTTAAGAGTGTTATGTAGGATGGTATTTTTTTATTTTTATCAACTGACAAAGTTTGATTAAGTTTGGTTAAGTCTGTAGAGGAAGTATGCAGCGGCCCCAAGTCAAGATCGGGAACAGGGCAGCCCCCAAAAAGAGGCTTCATACTATAGATGACTTAGCAGTAATGACAACATCATTTCTAGGTTGCAGTTGGCTTCTCCAGGGACTCGAACGGCTCATCCAGTGGGCAAGGATGAGCTTTAAACATGTGAAGTCAAGGTCCTTGGTTCTGAGGAAAGGCAAAATGAATGAAGAGTCCCGCTTTGCTCTGGGAAGGACCAGGATTCTATCAGTGACCGAGAAACCGGTTAAGTCCTTGGGCAAGATCTTTGATAGCTCTGTGAAGGACACAGCAGCCATAAAACAAACAAAGGGTGACCTAGCAACCTGGCTCACCTCGATTGCAAAATCTGGTCTCCCAGGGAAATTCAAGGCCTGGATTTACCAGCATGGAATTCTACCAACAATTCTCTGTTGGTCTACGAGGTGCCAATAACAACGGAAGAGATTCTGGAGAAGACCATCAGCCAGTTTCTTAGAAGATGGCTTGGGCTTCCCCGGTTCTTGAGCAGCATCACCCTATATGGCCATTCCACCAAGCTGCAACTTCCTTTTAGTGGACTGACTGAGGAATTCAAAGTCACTCGTGCTAGAGAGGCGATGATGTACAGGGACTGCTTCTGCAGGAATTCTTGTGAAGACGAGTAGAAAATGGATAGTGCAAGAGGCCATTAACAGAGCAGAAGCATGGCTGAGACACAAGACGCTGGTAGGCTCAGTAGCAACAGGGTGCGCAGGTCTCGGCTGCTTCCCTATGCCCCGGTATGACCTGGCCCGTGGAAAGGAGAAGCGGAAGCTAGTCCAGGATGAGATACGAGCGGAAGTCGAGGAAGAGCGAAATGGCAAGATGGTTGCCGTGCACCCAAGCAAGGGGCTTGGACTCGATGGGAGCATGCTGAATCCCAGAAGATCATCTGGGCAGTGCTATGGAGAACAGAGCCAGCACTCGTCAAGTTTCTCATCCAATTGGTATACAACGTCCTTCCATGTTCAGCTAACATGCACACTTGGGGCCTAGTAGACACTCCTGAGTGCAAGCTGTGCCGGAGGAGGGGCACCCTGGAGCATATTCTGAGCTGCTGCCCCAAAGCGCTAGGTGACGGGTGATATTGCTGGCGCGAGGAAGAAGTCCTAAGATTATTGGCGGATTCCATCTGCACAGCGATACAGCGAAGTAAGACTCAGACGGCCCCCACACAGGACATCTTGTTCGTTAGACCAGGGCAGAAGGCTCAGCAACATCGATCTAGCTCTTCAGTGGGGCTCCTCACCCCTGCCCGTGATTGGCAGCTCCAAGTTGATTTGGGTAAACGTCTCAAATTTCCGGGCAACGTCGCAACCACTTCTCTCCACCCAGATATGGTGCTAACGTCAGAGTCAACGAAGCAGGTTGTCCTTCTGGAATTGACTGTCCCATGGGAGGATCGAATTGATGAAGCCAACGAGCGAAAGAGGGCCAAGTATGATGAGCTCATCAGAGAATGCCAGAATAATGGCTGGAAAGCCCGTTGTGAACTGGTTGAGATCGGGTGCCAAGGCTTTGCTGGCCATTCATTGCTGTGCACCCTCAAACTCCTTGGAGTGAAAGGACTGCAGGCGAAAACAACCATCAAAAATACGCTAGAGGCTGCAGAGAGGGCCTCAAGGTGGCTGTGGATCCGAAGGGGGATACGTGGAACAACTAGCCACTTGGACACCAGCTGGGGCCTGATCAACCCTGGCTGGGTCGCCCAGGTGAGGGTGTATGAAGATTAAAGACCTGAAACACCCAACGACCCTGGGTTCTTCACTGATGAAGTTTCCAAGTAGCACCGGAAGGTGTATTAAACTCTGATTGAGATGTGATGCAGATTACAGATTTTGTGGCCATTTAACATTGAAAACTCCATTAAATGTATATTTCACATTGAGATACACAATGTTCTGTGAAAATTATCTGAAAAAGAATTTAGAAACTGAAAAAGGTGAAAAAAGCCTGCCAACACCACAAAAAAAAAAAAAAAAAAATTGATTCAAGTGCATGACCTGAATACATACTTCTGATATTTGATCACATCTAATTTAGCTTATGAAAAGCCACTTCTAACAGGACTTTGGCCTTGAAAATGTTTTCCAAGTAAAAATTTTGTGGAATTGGAAACTAGTGTTGGGGGAGGTTTGCGCTCAATGAGCGCGGAGCTCTAGTTTATCTTCTTCTTAAGGGTTTATTTGTTATTTTAAGTGTTTAACATGCTTATGTGTTGATTTAACAATCTTGATTCAAGACATCTTGTCAAGTAAAATTATCTGTTCATGCAACAAGATAATTCCCTTCCAATGAGTGTTGTTTGTTGTGCTCAGCCTTTGTCCTCTCCCTTTCTCTCCTCTTGTGTGTTGTTTGTCTGTTTTCCCTCCAGGTGGCACGCTGCAGAGCCAAGGTGCACCTGAGGTGCATCGCCTCAAACCTGAGATTCATGAGCTCCTGATCATAAGCGGGTTATTTAAACCCTGGCTTTGAGCTCAGTCTTTGCCCAGATACTACCTTCATTCACCCTCATCATACCAGGCTTCCATTCCGCTGCTTCCATGCGCTCTGACTTCTGAGAGTTTTCCCAAAGACACCCTGAATGTGACTTCTGAGCTTTCCACAGCTCCTCTCAAAGGTAACCTGGCCTCTCTACTTTCTGCAATAGAGTACGAGGTCTGTGAGAAAAGTATCGTACCTTTTTATTTTTTTCAAAAACTATATGGATTTGATTCATATGTTTTTACGTCAGCCAAGCTTGAACCTTTGTGCGCATGCGTGAGTTTTTCCACGCCTGTCGGTTGCGTCATTCGCCTGTGAGCACGCCTTGTGGGAGGAGTGGTCCAGCCCCCTCGTCGGATTTTCATTGTCAGGAAATGGCGGAATGATTTGGGCTTTTTTTCCATGAGAATTTTTTCAGAAACTGTTAGAGACAAGCAGCTGGAAACCATTCGAAAAATTTATCTGGCTTTCGGTGAAAGTTTTACGGGCTTCACAGAGAATAAGGAGTGTTACTACAGCTTTAAGGATGCCCCACAATGGCGCATGGTGCGTCGCGCTCTGAGCCGCCATCGAGAGGCAGAAAACACCACATCATTTCTAAACGGATGGCTGTGTGGAGCCGGGACTGTCATGAGCAATTTCTCTCGTTATCACAAGAGCTGGACATCAGCCATTTTCTGACAGATTTCACTTTTAACAAGAGATTTTGTCATGGAAAACCGCGTGGAGGCTTCGTGCGTCACGACCGATTCGTGAACAAGTCCTGAACTGCGAACGTTCCTGCTTTAAACCTCCTGTGAACATTCTGTTGTTAAAGGCTTCCAGTGTTATGAGTGCATTCATTCACTTTTGTTCTCTTCATCTTCTCAAAACGTTCCTCCGTCCTCAGCTCTATGCATTCCACCTGGCTCCGGTTAGAATTATTGGGTAAAATCAGCAAAAATTGTAATAAAGGTTAATTTCAGCTTGCACAGTGGTCAAAATTTAAAGTTGGTCCAATTTTGATATAAAGTGATGCAAATGATTGGTTGAGCTAATATGATTTTAAAAAGGTTGCACCAGAATCCAGTGGGCATTGACCTTGTTTGTCCTTAGTCTACTTTATTGACCAGAAGAGTCAAACCTATTCATTTTTAATCCTATTTAGCCAACCAATAATTTACATCACCTTTTAGTAAAATTGTAGCTAGTTTAATATTGACCTCGATACAAACTGTAATTGACCATCGTCACCCGATTTGCTGTTTTTACCTCCTAACTCCATATGTTTTGGTCTTAGATAGTTCAAGCTGTACCTTCTTGGAATCACTGCAAACAGATAATTAATATGCAATACTTTTCAGCATGACTGAGGTCCTCTTGAATTTTGGCCCCATGTGTAGTCTTTCCTTGACCCCTACATTGCTATAGCTGCCAGTCTTGGCAGAGTACCATACATTTTGTAAGTGTTGTTTTGTTACTTAAGGTTTTACCAATTAGGTCAAAATTGGTTGTCAAAATTGAGAGCTGATGGACTACAGGGCCTGGTCATTCAGTCGACTAATCTTCTAGTCGTTGCACATAGCGCTTAGTCGGCTAAAGTTTCACATTAGCTGACTAAAGTTTTTAGCCTGCTACAGAGGAGGCTCATCTTATTTTAGTTGACACAACGTTATTGTCTTACCTCAAAAATGGCAGCTATCATGTACTACCACTTGATGGAGAAGGAAGGGAGGACAGCCTTGCGGTGGAAGCGGGTGTTCCAGGTTTGGAAGTATCCATTGGAGATGATTACGGGTGCTGAGCTTCAACAGTGATACTACTTCATCTGCCTACAATCCTGTTCATCATGGGCATCATAGCTCCAGCCATCAACCACCAAATGAGGAGGAACAACACCCTGCCAGGTTTTGATTGCACTGAGGTTTTATGCCTGTGTGACCTTTCAGCAGGTCATTGCCAACACCATCCATGTCTCCAAGTGAGGCATACTACAACCCCTGGCAAAAAGTATGGAATCACCGGCCTCAGAGGATGTTCATTCAGTTGTTTAATTTTGTAGAAAAAAAGCAGATCACAGACATGACACAAAACTAAAGTCATTTCAAATGGCAACTTTCTGGCTTTAAGAAACACTATAAGAAATCAAGAAAAAAAGATTGTGGCAGTCAGTAACAGTTACTTTTTTAGACCAAGCAGAGGAAAAAAATATGGAATCACTCAATTCTGAGGAATAAATTATGGAATCACCCTGTAAATTTTCATCCCAAAAACTAACACCTGCATCAAATCAGATCTGCTCGTTAGTCTGCATCTAAAAAGGAGTGATCACACCTTGGAGAGCTGTTGCACCAAGTGGACTGACATGAATCATGGCTCCAACACGAGAGATGTCAATTGAAACAAAGGAGAGGATTATCAAACTCTTAAAAGAGGGTAACTCATCACGCAATGTTGCAAAAGATGTTGGTTGTTCAGTCAGCTGTGTCTAAACTCTGGACCAAATACAAACAACATGGGAAGGTTGTTAAAGGCAAACATACTGGTAGACCAAGGAAGACATCAAAACGTCAAGACAGAAAACTTAAAGCAATATGTCTCAAAAATCGAAAAATGCACAACAAAACAAATGAGGAACGAATGGGAGGAAACTGGAGTCAACGTCTGTCACCGAACTGTAAGAAACCACCTAAAGGAAATGGGATTTACATACAGAAAAGCTAAATGAAAGCTATCATTAACACCTAAACAGAAAAAAACAAGGTTACAATGGGCTAAGGAAAAGCAATCGTGGACTGTGGATGACTGGATGAAAGTCATATTCAGTGATGAATCTCGAATCTGCATTGGGCAAGGTGATGATGCTGGAACTTTTGTTTGGTGCCGTTCCAATGGGATTTATAAAGATGACTGCCTGAAGAGAACATGTAAATTTCCACAGTCATTGATGATATGGGGCTGCATGTCAGGTAAAGGCACTGGGGAGATGGCTGTCATTACATCATCAATAAATGCACAAGTTTACGTTGATATTTTGGATGATATTTTGGATGATGAAATCATTTTTCAAGATGATAATGCATCTTGCCATAGAGCAAAAACTGTGAAAACATTCCTTGCAAAAAGACACATAGGGTCAATGTCATGGCATAGGGTCAATATCAACGAGCAGATGTGATTTGATGCAGGTGTTAGTTTTGGGGATGAAAATTTACAGGGTGATTCCATAATTTTTTCCATAAGTAACAGTTACTGACTGCCTCAATCTTTTTTCTTGATTTATTATAGTGTTTCTTAAAGCCAGAAAGTTGCCATTTGAAATGACTTTAGTTTTGTGTCATGTCTGTGATCTGCTTTTTTTTCTACAAAATTGAACAACTGAATGAACATCCTCCGAGGCCGGTGATTCCATAATTTTTGCCAGGGGTTGTAGTTTGGCACTTATCCTGCACATCGGGAAATTTGTCCAGCAACCTATTGAGGGTCACTGCAATCTCCTCCCAAGCCTATAGTTTGGCAGCTAGGGCCAATGTTGTTCCTTTGGAATGCTCAAAAGAGCATCCCTACATCGCACATATTCCTCTAAAAGGAGAGCTTCCCCCACTTTGGAGAAAGTAGGGGCCTTTTTCCAGGAGTGCTTCTCCTTTGGTGCAGTGGACTCGCCCACGGTTGTAGCAGACAACCAACCCAGGAGTAAACAAAACTCTCACACATTTGAGGTTTCTTGGCAACAGCACGTGTGAGACCGCTTATGGCCGTGAAAATCGTCAACTAATGTTAGATGGCTAATCTACAAGTTTAGCTATGTATGTGAAATGGAGATTAGACAGCTAATATTGGGCGAATAACCTTAGTTGATAAAATAAGTTTAGTAGACTAAAAGAGTAGACTGCTTTATGAAACCGGACCCTGGTTTATTCCCATGCTATGTTTGTGTTCATGGCTTTGACCATTTCCATGCGCATGACCTGATTTACCTGCTGGATTGTGGCCCTCAGTACAGAGCTGATTATCATTTTGCACTATTCCATTTAAGAGGAGACTCGCGTGCAGTCGAGTAACTTCTCTTCTAATTTAAAGTGACAGAAAAAAATTTTTTTCTGTGTTATTTCATTTACTTTCCCATCTGCACAGTTTCCTGCTCTCATAACATCTTTCCTGCTCAATGCCAGCTTGGATGTCAGCAGATCTGGATCTCTCTCAGCCTCACTGCATCATTTAGAGCAGCATGCTTCATGCCAAGGCAAACATGTTAAAACCAGTTAAATGGTGAATGTCAATCTAATCTGCAAATGAAGCAACAGATGGTATTTCATTTAATACAGCATCATTCTAGTATTTAAATTAATAAAAATGTGGACGGGGTCGTACAGCCATGATACGGAATGCAATGGGAATGCTCATTTATTTAACATTTGTGTGAAGACAAAATTGGGAACAAAGGTCATTGGATCAGCAGGCATTTAGTTTTTTAGCCTCAGCTGAGAGTTGAGGAATGTTAAAGTTACTGCTGTAGGTGTATAGGAATTATCCATGATCCACAGTTTGGCTGAGGCTTCAATGCATTTTTCGTCAACTCCTGCGCTCATTAGGCATGTGTTCTGATGGGACCACAATGGCTGTTGCTGGGTATTGAGTAGGGCCATGGAGTCAAATGATTTGGATGGATTTGCCAGTCAGAAATGGTTCAACAACACTGACTGTACAGATGATGTTGTGACATTGCACGAATGGTGTACGACATTTGTGCAATTTGTGCTGCATTAGAACTGCATTCAAATGCCTCGTACAGCATTCCTACAACAGTCGGCACATTCATGCATGGCTTGTGCTAGAAAACATCTAAATGGCGGTGGAGTCAGCCATACTGCATTCCTACTGCTGTAGAAATGGACATTGAACGTCAGTCATGCAATTTGATCTGCAGTCGAACTGCATTCGAATTCCTCGGCTAGCATTTGTGTGGCACTTACGGAAATACACGAAATTGGCATGTCCAGCACAAATATAGAGAACAGGCACACTGCTGTCGTGCCACATTCGCACTGGGGAATATTCGTAAGGCAGTCGTACTGCTAGCTTGAATGGTATCCAAAATGGTATCCAAAATGGCAACTCACCAGTATTCTGAGCAATCTGATCACGTCGGCACGTCCCGATTGTGTCGCCAATGAGCCGAATACCCCCCTGCATCCTGTTTGGATGCTCAAAGAAAATATTGTGGCACGCTATCATCATGTGTGCAAGATGTGAATATTGCACAATGACACTGAATACACCATATGTCAACGAGTCAGCATGTCTCCGTGATGCTCTGACGCGCACTGTGGCCATATGGATGGGGTCTAACAGCCATGATAACATGATAATACATTTGAATCCTCTGACACATGAGGTGGACTGACAATGGATTTGTGATTACATTCTCATCCTGGACATTATACCGTGATAACAGGCACTGTGTCAGTGTGTCTCCATGACATTGTGACATGCACTGCGACCGTGTGGACGGGGTCTAACAGCCATGATAACATGATAATACAAATGAATCCTCTGACACATGAGGTGGACTGACAATGTATGTTTGATTACATGCTCATTCTAGACGTTATACCGCAATCACAGGTGCTGCATCAATGAGTCAGTGGGTCTCAGAGCCGGCTGACTGGGCTGTCACTGTGACACTGCGCATCACATGTCGTGTTTGACCATGACATAAAACAAGTTTAAAATAAAATAAAAGATGACATGTTGAATCTGTGCCCGGAAGAGGAGACTGTGGAGGGTGAAAATTGGGGGCCATCTGTGCTCTGCACTCCAAATGCACAAATGCTAACGCACACACACGTGCACTGATCAGTTCCCACTGGAGTGGAGAACACGGTCGGAGTTAACGCACACTTAAGGGGAAAACTTCAGTACAGACAAAACTGGCTGTGTGGCTGTTTTATTTTATTTATTTATTTGATTTGAAATTTTTGCATTGAAGTGCTGCATAAGCAGCACCACGTTTTGGATTCGAGAGTGCAAAGACCGCCGCATTTGGTTGCTTTGCAGTGTTGCATGGTGGTGATGCTTGCAATTTTTTTTCCTTAAATATGGCACAACTGTGTAGCTATAAATGACTGTTCTCCACCCTTCCCTGTTCGCCAGTTGGATATTTGCGCCAAATGTCACCAGCAGTTTTACCAGCGGACTGGTGGAGCGCGTCTGTCCTTCTGGGCCAAAGAAGTTGAATTCGCAGTTTGTCATGTTCTGCAGCAATGAGTTCACCTCCTCGATGTTGCCTCTCTTAATTGCTTCTTGGAAAACCCTCTGCAGTGCGGAACATGTCAACACGTCCGCCTGGCTCATGATTGCGGCTTGGCTGGAAGGTGTTGAACAAAGTAATCCTGCCTGCGCCCTAAAGCTGGTAATAATTGTCTTCCCTGTCAATCATCTCTGTTTAATGCCACAGGTGGGTTAAGAGCAGTGATGTGAACATAACACCAAGCAGTATGATACTGCAGGTCTTCAAAACATCGAATCACAGAGCTTGCCCTGCCCCCTCCCCTGCTTGCTTTCCACCCAGACCTTGAGTGCCAGTGTCACTGACCAAACGGCTCCCCTAAAAATCGATCCCCCCCCAATGACGCGGTTCATGAATTATCACCTTGTTTCTGCTTCAAACTGCACTCCAGTCATCATCTATCTCAGCGACAGATATCTGAAGCTTTTGTACAACAATCATTTCCACATGAATTCAGCATTATTTCATCATAAAAGGCAGCAGAAGCGATCAGAGCGCCGCGGTTAAACGAGATGCTAGCTGATGCATTCACTGCATGTTGGACATTTCAAAGCATCACGGAATTTCACCTCATTTCTGCTTAAAGCAAACTTGTTTCTGCTTAAAACTGACTTTAGAATGATTTAAGAAGTTTTACCTTTATCATCTGATGCTTAATAATCCCATTAAGGTGGTCTCACCTTACCTACCCTCTTGCTTGCCTCTACTGGTGGTTGGCTCTCACTGCGGTATTGTATCACTTCCTGTTCCGGAGCACAGCGGTGTTTTTCTGTATCTGTTAGCTGTTTAATCTGCGCAGTTAGATTGATCTAGTTATCTAGATTACGATTTGTTTCCCAGTGTAATCTTTACGTGCCTTAACTAAAGCACTCCTTCTGCTGAATCACCTCTAAATTATTTACACATTATTCACTTTGCGTGTTTTTAGGAATCCGCTAGCTTAGCGTAGCTACTAGCTCTTAGCCGATTTAGCATGGCGGCTTCTCCTGTCTCTCCCGCACTTTTCTGCTCTGGGTGTGAAATGTTTAGTTATTCCTCGGCCTCCTTTAGCAGTAATGGTACTTGTAATAAGTGTAGCTTATTCGTAGCTTTGGAGGCCAGGCTGGGCGAATTGGAGACTCGGCTCCGCACCGTGGAAAATTCTACAGCTAGCAAGGCCCCTGTAGTCGGTGCGGACCAAGGTAGCTTAGCCGCCGTTAGTTCCCCCCTGGCAGATCCCGAGCAGCCGGGAAAGCAGGCTGACTGGGTGACTGTGAGGAGGAAGCGTAGCCCTAAACAGAAGCCCCGTGTACACCGCCAACCCGTTCACATCTCTAACCGTTTTTTCCCACTCGACGACACCACCCGCCGAGGATCAAACTCTGGTTATGGCGACTCTGTTTTGAGAAATGTGAAGTTAGCGACACCAGCAACCATAGTCAATTGTCTTCCGGGGGCCAGAGCAGGCGACATTGAAGGAAATTTGAAACTGCTGGCTAAGGCTAAGCGTAAATTTGGTAAGATTGTAATTCACGTCGGCAGTAATGACACCCGGTTACGCCAATCGGAGGTCACTAAAATTAACATTAAATCGGTGTGTAACTTTGCAAAAACAATGTCGGACTCTGTAGTTTTCTCTGGGCCCCTCCCCAATCGGACCGGGAGGTGACATGTTTAGCCGCATGTTCTCCTTGAATTGCTGGCTGTCTGAGTGGTGTCCAAAAAATGAGGTGGGCTTCATAGATAATTGGCAAAGCTTCTGGGGAAAACCTGGTCTTGTTAGGAGAGACGGCATCCATCCCACTTTGGATGGAGCAGCTCTCATTTCTAGAAATCTGGCGAATTTTCTTAAATCCCCCAAACCGTGACTATCCAGGGTTGGGACCAGGAAGCAGAGTTGTAGTCTTACACACCTCTCTGCAGCTTCTCTCCCCCCTGCCATCCCCTCATTACCCCATCCCCGTAGAGACGGTGCCTGCTCCCAGACTACCAATAACCAGCAAAAATCTATTTAAGCATAAAAATTCAAAAAGAAAAAATAATATAGCACCTTCAACTGCACCACAGACTAAAACAGTTAAATGTGGTCTATTAAACATTAGGTCTCTCTCTTCTAAGTCCCTGTTGGTAAATGATATAATAATTGATCAACATATTGATTGATTCTGCCTAACAGAAACCTGGTTACAGCAGGATGAATATGTTAGTTTAAATGAGTCAACACCCCCAAGTCACACTAACTGTCAGAATGCTCGTAGCACGGGCCGGGGTGGAGGATTAGCAGCAATCTTCCATTCCAGCTTATTAATTAATCCAAAACCCAGACAGAGCTTTAATTCATTTGAAAGCTTGTCTCTTAGTCTTGTCCATCCAAATTGGAAGTCCCAAAAACCAGTTTTATTTGTTATTATCTATCGTCCACCTGGTCGTTACTGTGAGTTTCTCTGTGAATTTTCAGACCTTTTGTCTGACTTAGTGCTTAGCTCAGATAAGATAATTATAGTGGGCGATTTTAACATCCACACAGATGCTGAGAATGACAGCCTCAACACTGCATTTAATCTATTATTAGACTCTATTGGCTTTGCTCAAAAAGTAAATGAGTCCACCCACCACTTTAATCATATCTTAGATCTTGTTCTGACTTATGGTATGGAAATAGAAGACTTAACAGTATTCCCTGAAAACTCCCTTCTGTCTGATCATTTCTTAATAACATTTACATTTACTCTGATGGACTACCCAGCAGTGGGGAATAAGTTTCATTACACTAGAAGTCTTTCAGAAAGCGCTGTAACTAGGTTTAAGGATATGATTCCTTCTTTATGTTCTCTAATGCCATATACCAACACAGTGCAGAGTAGCTACCTAAACTCTGTAAGGGAGATAGAGTATCTCGTCAATAGTTTTACATCCTCATTGAAGACAACTTTGGATGCTGTAGCTCCTCTGAAAAAGAGAGCTTTAAATCAGAAGTGTCTGACTCCGTGGTATAACTCACAAACTCGTAGCTTAAAGCAGATAACCCGTAAGTTGGAGAGGAAATGGCGTCTCACTAATTTAGAAGATCTTCACTTAGCCTGGAAAAAGAGTCTGTTGCTCTATAAAAAAGCCCTCCGTAAAGCTAGGACATCTTTCTACTCATCACTAATTGAAGAAAATAAGAACAACCCCAGGTTTCTTTTCAGCACTGTAGCCAGGCTGACAAAGAGTCAGAGCTCTATTGAGCTGAGTATTCCATTAACTTTAACTAGTAATGACTTCATGACTTTCTTTGCTAACAAAATTTAACTATTAGAGAAAAAATACTCATAACCATCCCAAAGACGTATCGTTATCTTGGCTGCTTTCAGTGATGCCGGTATTTGGTTAGACTCTTTCTCTCCGATTGTTCTGTCTGAGTTATTCTCATTAGTTACTTCATCCAAACCATCAACATGTTTATTAGACCCCATTCCTACCAGGCTGCTCAAGGAAGCCCTACCATTATTTAATGCTTCGATCTTAAATATGATCAATCTATCTTTGTTAGTTGGCTATGTACCACAGGCTTTTAAGGTGGCAGTAATTAAACCATTACTTAAAAAGCCATCACTTGACCCAGCTATCTTAGCTAATTATAGGCCAATCTCCAACCTTCCTTTTCTCTCAAAAATTCTTGAAAGGGTAGTTGTAAAACAGCTAACTGATCATCTGCAGAGGAATGGTCTATTTGAAGAGTTTCAGTCAGGTTTTAGAATTCATCATAGTACAGAAACAGCATTAGTGAAGGTTACAAATGATCTTCTTATGGCCTCGGACAGTGGACTCATCTCTGTGCTTGTTCTGTTAGACCTCAGTGCTGCTTTTGATGCTGTTGACCATAAAATTTTATTACAGAGATTAGAGCATGCCATAGGTATTAAAGGCACTGCGCTGCGGTGGTTTGAATCATATTTGTCTAATAGATTACAATTTGTTCATGTAAATGGGGAATCTTCTTCACAGACTAAAGTTAATTATGGAGTTCCACAAGGTTCTGTGCTAGGACCAATTTTATTTACTTTATACATGCTTCCCTTAGGCAGTATTATTAGACGGTATTGCTTAAATTTTCATTGTTACGCAGATGATACCCAGCTTTATCTATCCATGAAGCCAGAGGACACACACCAATTAGCTAAACTGCAGGATTGTCTTACAGACATAAAGACATGGATGACCTCTAATTTCCTGCTTTTAAACTCAGATAAAACTGAAGTTATTGTACTTGGCCCCACAAATCTTAGAAACATGGTGTCTAACCAGATCCTTACTCTGGATGGCATTACCCTGACCTCTAGTAATACTGTGAGAAATCTTGGAGTCATTTTTGATCAGGATATGTCATTCAAAGCGCATATTAAACAAATATGTAGGACTGCTTTTTGCATTTACGCAATATCTCTAAAATCAGAAAGGTCTTGTCTCAGAGTGATGCTGAAAAACTAATTCATGCATTTATTTCCTCTAGGCTGGACTATTGTAATTCATTATTATCAGGTTGTCCTAAAAGTTCCCTAAAAAGCCTTCAGTTAATTCAAAATGCTGCAGCTAGAGTACTGACGGGGACTAGAAGGAGAGAGCATATCTCATCCATATTGGCCTCTCTTCATTGGCTTCCTGTTAATTCTAGAATAGAATTTAAAATTCTTCTTCTTACTTATAAGGTTTTGAATAATCAGGTCCCATCTTATCTTAGGGACCTCGTAGTACCATATCACCCCAATAGAGCGCTTCGCTCTCAGACTGCAGGCTTACTTGTAGTTCCTAGGGTTTGTAAGAGTAGAATGGGAGGCAGAGCCTTCAGCTTTCAGGCTCCTCTCCTGTGGAACCAGCTCCCAATTCAGATCAGGGAGACAGACACCCTCTCTACTTTTAAGATTAGGCTTAAAACTTTCCTTTTTGCTAAAGCTTATAGTTAGGGCTGGATCAGGTGACCCTGAACCATCCCTTAGTTATGCTGCTATAGACGTAGACTGCTGGGGGGTTCCCATGATGCACTGTTTCTTTCTCTTTTTGCTCTGTATGCACCACTCTGCATTTAATCATTAGTGATCGATCTCTGCTCCCCTCCACAGCATGTCTTTTTCTTGGTTCTCTCCCTCAGCCCCAACCAGTCCCAGCAGAAGACTGCCCCTCCCTGAGCTTGGTTCTGCTGGAGGTTTCTTCCTGTTAAAAGGGAGTTTTTCCTTCCCACTGTAGCCAAGTGCTTGCTCACAGGGGGTCGTTTTGACCGTTGGGGTTTTACATAATTATTGTATGGCCTTGCCTTACAATATAAAGCGCCTTGGGGCAACTGTTTGTTGTGATTTGGCGCTATATAAAAAAATTGATTGATTGATTAATCCATTTGATTGCTTTGGGTGAAGAGACTCTGCTGTGGTCCAAAATGATGCATGTGCAGATGCAAAAGGCGGGCGGATTTTTACAGGCAGACTGTTTGGTCTGCGACACCGGCGTTGTGGGGCTTCGTACTGTGTTGTGTTTATTCCTTGTCTTTATTTTATTCTGTTTTTATTTATTCCTGGGGGAAGGTTTATGTCTGTTTATGTCTATTTGACTTGCACTTTGGGTAGTCAACGTGGATTTGGGTGCTGCTGTACTTCGAATTGTGCAAATCATGGAGCTGGCTTCGTACCACATTCTGGGTATTCTACATGGTTGTATGAAAGTCTGTCCCGTATGAATGCAGCTCGAATTCTGTTTTTTCAATTTGTGTGATTTGTACAGCAGTCGTGCTGTAGTGTGACGAAGTCCTTAAGGAATACATGCATGAGGTGTATAATATGCATCATGACAGTCCATCAACTGCTATACTATGGCCATGTGGTGTGTTTATCTGTTTGAATGAAGACACAGGTTCAACACTGTTGAGGTGGAATTGGCAATGTGGCCATGTACTGTGAAAAGAAAATTGTTCCAGCAACTGAATAAAGTATTTAAAATGGTAACTCTCAATTTAATTACAACCCCAATTCCAATGAAGTTGGGATGTTGTGAAAAATGTAAATAAAAACAGAATACAATGATTTGCAAATCCTCTTCAACCTATATTTAGTTGAATACACCACAAAGACAAGCTATTTAATGTTCAGACTGATAAACTTTATTGTTTTTTTCAAATATTTGCTCATTTTGAAATGGATGCCTGCAACACGTTTCAAAAAAGCTGGGACAGTGGTATGTTTACCACTGTGTTACATCACCTTTCCTTCTAACAACACTCAATAAGCATTTGGGAACTGAGGACACTAATTGTTGAAGCTCTGTAGGTGGAATTCTTTCCCATTCTTGCTTGATGCGCGACTTCGTTGTCGTATTTTGCGCTTGATAATGCGCCACATATTTTCACTGGGCGACAGGTCTGGACTGCAGGCAGGCCAGTCTAGTACCCACATGCTGTTGTAACACGTGCAGAATGTGGCTTGGCATTGTCTTGCTGAAATAAGCAGGGACGTCAATGAAAAAGACATTGCTTGGATGGCAGCATGTGTTGCTCCAAAACCTGGATGTACCTTTTGGAAATGTTGATGCCATCACAGAAGTGTAAGTTGCCCATGCCATAGACACTAACATACCCCCATACCATCACAGATGCTGGCGCTTGAACTATGTGCTGGTAAGAATCTGGATGGTCTTTTTCCTCTTTTGTCAGGAGGCCACAAGGTCCATGATTTCCAAAAACAATTTGAAACGTGGACTCATCAGACCACAGCACACTATTCCACTTTGCGTCTGTCCAGTTCAAATGAACTCAGGCCCAGAAAAGGTGACGGCGTTTCTGGATTTTGTTGATGTATGGCTTTCCCTTTGCATGGAAGAGTTTTAACTTGCACTTGTAGATGTAACAACGAACTGTGTGAACTGACAGTGGTTTTCTGAAGTGTTCCAGAGCCCATGCGGTAAGATCCTTTACACAGTGATGTTGGTTTTTAATGCAGTGCCGCCTGAGGGGTCACGGGTATTCAATGTTGGCGGCCTTGTTGCTTACGTGTAGAAAGTTCTCCAGATTCTCTGAATCTTCTGATTATATTATGGACTGTAGATGATGGAATCCTTAAATTCTTTGCAACTGAACATTGAGAAACATTGTTCTTAAACTGTTGGAGTATTTTTTCATGTAGATGTTCACAAAGTGGTGATCCTCACCCCATCTTTGCTTGTGAACGGCTGAGCCTTTTGGGGATGCTCCTTTTATACCCAATCATGACACTCACCTGTTTCCAATTAGGTGTTCTTTGAGCAATCATCAACTTTCCCAGTCTTTTGTTGTCCTGTCCCAACCTTTTGAAATGTGGTGCAGGCATCCATTTCAAAATGAGCACAAAAACAACAAAGTTGTACAACATACATGCTGCAATGGATCTGTGCATGTGGAAACACAGCAGCTTTTCCCCAGCAGCTGCACAATGTGTTACACATTGTGCGGCTGAAAAAAAAATGACAAAAAAAAACATGTCACCCACGGGATACAAACCCATGCCTTCCAAAACCTCTGATTGCAGCCAGAAACTTTACCAAGTGAGCTACCATCACTGTCCTGTGACAGGTGCTGAACACTGCCTCATATCAGGAAGCACTTGGACGTATTAAAAAAAAAGACACGTCATATGAAAACATTGCATTGTATTAAATCCTGCTCATCAAGCAGGCAATACAAATATGATCCATCTGTTCCTTTGCAGATGACCCATCGTCACTGACGTACAGTTATGAAATGTCATGAATGTGAAGCAGTTCACTCGTCTCATTCATGTCCACATTCGCTGGCGCGGGTCCTGCCAGCCCGCACGTGTCTTGTGGACAGCGCGCCGCAGGACGCCACGTCATGTGGGTGACGTGACAGTCAGATCGCCTGCTGCGTGTTATGATCTGGCAGTCTATTTCAACCTGGGGCAGCCTATCCATGTGCATGCCATGTGTGCGCGTGCTCGTTTGCTGCAGCCTGTCAGCCTGTGATACATGTTTTTATTTTTGTCCACTTGATGACAGGATACAGACACGCGCGTCACAGTGGTCAGTTGTTAGCTCATGTCCATCCAAACACATTACTGTCCAGCTGGGGTGTCAGAATGACAGATCTCTACAGCTGCTTCTGTCATAGCCACACATCCTGTCAGTTCAGTGCACACACCAAAGCCACACTCATGGGGCACTAATTTCACTGCGAGTACGACAGTGA
This sequence comes from Thalassophryne amazonica, assembly GCF_902500255.1. Taxonomy (NCBI): domain Eukaryota; kingdom Metazoa; phylum Chordata; class Actinopteri; order Batrachoidiformes; family Batrachoididae; genus Thalassophryne; species Thalassophryne amazonica. Next base: position 89,870,252 of record NC_047104.1, on the reverse strand, counting down.
TTGCTTGCCGACTGTTGTCGTGCCAAGAATGTGAATGGCCACACATTTTCTAAGTGCCATGCGAGCGGTGTTAGATGCTCGTGTGTGTCAGCTGGAATTTGGCTGACACCTGCCAAGAGAGAGTTCAATGGGCTCACACAGTGCACACTCTGTCTTTCAGCCACTGGTGTGCGCAAATAGTTGTAGCAACAGGTGTACGAGGCGCAGCTACAAAATTACACGGTTTGCATACAATTCCTGATTAATTTGCACTTAATGTGCAAATTGATCAAATTTGCACTATGTGTGAAGGGGCCCTTAACAATATCAAGATTGTTGAGTTGAAAGTAAAGAATTGGAGGTCTAGTGACAATCCTGTGCGATCACCACCACTGGAAACTACACTCCCCAGAATGCACCAGCAAAATGGCCACTAATTGCTGATGAGAGCACCTGATTAAAAAAAAAAAAAAACGGTGGCTCTCAGTCTTCACGCACCAAATGAACTGAAAGGAAGAGCAAGCTCTAATCAGGAGTTTACTCCAAAGACACCAATGATCAGTAAATATGTCTTTATTTGCATTGGGTGCAATGGTTAATTTGAAATGCTTATGTTTGTACGTCTCGATGTGTAAAAGGCTTGGAGGAATAGAGCTGGTATTTGACCTGTCTTTGTTGCATTTGGTGTCTTTAATTTGTTTGTAGTAAAATATAGTTCACTACTTTGTTGATTCAGTTAATTCATTAAATTAACAGAGTAATTCATTTAAAAGGCTTATTGAATTTGATGGATGAAATGCATTTCATTTAAGATTAATTTATTTGAAATGATGTAATTAGTTTAATTCACTAACATTAGCTTATGTTCATTATTGAGACGTTAATGTATTTGTTTAAATGTTTTGTACTATTTGAACATATATTGTAGGATGATTAAGTTGATTTTCATTGTTAACCTTTGTTGTTTTTCTGTGATTTGAAGGTTATCAACCTGATGTTTGCCAACTGATCAACATGAAGCCAACAAATCTTTAAGTTGGAAATAAAAGTTGATCAGAATTTGGAAACGAGTTGTCCCTGTGTGTCCTTTTGGAGTGGAACAAGAGTAGGACTTAACAAAGATTGTTTGAGACAGTTCAAATTACCATTCAGTATTATTGCTATCTCTGAAACGTGGATCAGCCCTGATAAGGGAGCTGATTTTGAACTGGATGGTTATGAATTTAAGTACATAAACAGAGAGGGGTAGCTGTGTATGTGGACACAAACCTGAAGTTTAAAGTGGTCAAAAAATATGACCAAAGTGATGGACGGCATATTTGAATGTATAACAGTAGAAATTTATATGGGGGGAAAAAAACAATGTAATTGTTAGCTGCATGTATAGAACACCAGGATCAAATATTGAAATCTTTAGGGCATGACTTGAGTAGACATATACAACTTCAACCCCAAAGATCTTCTTCATCTGTGGGGATTTTAATATTGGTTTGCTTAACCCAAATAATCTTAACACAACTAAAGAATTCATTGATACAGTGTACAGTCTGAGCCTCCATCCTAAAATGACCAGACCTAGCAGAATTACAGCTAAAAGCGTTACATTAATAGATAACATATTTACAAATGTAACAGATAACAATACAATAAGTGGATTATTAATCAATGATATCAGTGATCATTTACCAGTTTTTATAGTATATGACAACTGCTACAAGAAAGATAAACAGGATATTGGACAAAGGTTTAAAAGAGTGAAGACAGAGGAGGCAATTAATGCATTTAAAGAAGAATTGTTGGTACAGAACAGGGAGTCAGTAATAAGGGAAGGTAACGTTGATAAAGCATATGAAGCTTTTTTTGTACATATGTTTTAAAATCATTATATGATAGAAAGTGTTCAATTAAAAAATACAGCAATAAATACAGAATTAAGTATAGAACTGTAGAAGCCGAGAATAAGTACAAAAATATAAAAATAAACTGATATTATGCGGATATCCAAACAAGAATATTATAGTAAATTATTAGATAGGAATAAGAATAACATTAGTGGTATTTGGAAGGCTTTGAACAATATTATTAAAAAAGTTCTAGACAGTTTAATTATCCACAATATTTTGTTAATAATGAGAAAACATTGATATAACTTATATATATATATATATATATATATATATATATATATACTCGTGTATATATATATATGAAATAACTTTAATAAGTATTTTGTAAATGTTGGTTCAGTCCTGGCAGAAAAAAATCCCTGAACCTGGAACAGCTGATGAGTGGCGTGAGACATAAATAAATAGAAACCCAAAGGCATTGCTCCTCACAGCAGTGGAGGAGAGAGAAATGACAGATTGTCAATACATGTAAAAAGATGTCAACTGACTGTGATGACATCAATATGGCCACAGTTACAAAGGTTATTGAAGCAATTATTCAACCACCACATCTGTAATCTGTCATTTCAAATGGGTAAATTTCCAAATAAAATAAAAACTGCAAAAATCATTTCATTATGTAAAACTGTAGACAGACACCATTTCACAAATTACAGGCCTTTTTCTTTAGTCCCACAATTTTCTAAAATATGAGAAAAAACTGTTAATTAGGAGATTGGACAAATTTATTAATAAACACAAATTGCTCTCTGAAAGCCAGTATGGATTCAGATCACAAAGATCTACATTATTGGCAGTCCTTGACTTAATTTGTTTTGTTTGCTGATGATAAAAATATTTTCTGTACAGGTGAGAATTTACAGCAGCTCGTGGAGGATATCACCTCAGAATTGACTAAATTAAAAAAAGTGGTTTGATACAAATAAACTAGCATTAAATTTAGATAAAACAAAGTTTATACTGTTTAGAAATCGTAAGGGGAATGGTGACTTAATCATGATAGGTGGTGCCATTGTGGAGAGAGTCGAGAAAATAAAGTTTCTGGGTGTGATGAACGACTACAAGATCTACTAGAAACTTCACATAAAACATGTTCAAGCTAAAATATGTAGAAGTATTTCAGTCCTCAACAAAGCAAAATATTTCTTGAATTACAAAGCTCGACATATTTTGTATTGTTCATTTGTTTTACCATATCTGAATTAATGCATGCAAGTTTCGGCCAACACTTACAAATCCTCACTTTGACCGTTATGTATGCTCCAGAAAAGGCCATCAGAATGGTACAGAAGGCAGGTTTGTATGACCATACTAACACTTTATTCATAAACACCTGCCTTCTAAAACTCCCAGATCTGGTAGAATTGCAGACAGCTCTGTTAATGTATGAAGTCAGACACAAACAAATTCCAGATAATTTAATAAACTTTTCACTGATAGAGGTGGGGGGTTATAATTACAGGGGAAACCTTAACTTCAAAACCAGCAGTGTTTGAATATCTATGAAGATAATGTGCATTTCAGTCAGTGGTGTGAAGGTTTGGAATAAACTTGGTCTCCAAGCACGAGTCTGTTCAAGAAAAGGCTCAGACTGATCATTTTTAAAAAGTACAGTGATGAAGATGTATTTAGCACTATAGATATAATGGTACACAAATAAAATTAGATGACGTGTAAACCTTATGTCTAAAAAAACAAAACAAAACAAAAAATGACTTCACATGACTTACAGGAACCAGGATGATTACTGATGGTAATTAATGAACACTGGAGTGGAGAAGGGGTAGGATTAAATAAGTTATACTTCTCCCTACCCCTTTTCTGACATGTTAAAATGGGCGTATGCGTATTCATATGTGTGTAGGTATATTAATGTGCGTAGTATGGGTATATCAATAGGCTATAAACATTGGGAAAATATTTATTTAATTTAGTATTGATTACCTTTATCTTATTTGTAAACACCTATTCACAAAAATGAAAAAAGAAATCACTTGAAACTGGTTATATGTATATGCTTAAACATGTGTATGTGCATATATGAGAAGGTATATGAGTATATGTAAATATGTAGGTATGTATGTGCATGTAGTAAAGTAAGTCCCTTCGGCTGCTCCCCTTGTGGTCACTGCAGCAAATCCTATGTCCACCGTTGTATATGTATAGGTATATTTAAATCTTTTTGGTGTTAAAGATATAGAGATATGGGTGTTTTTATAATGTTTTGTTCATGTGGTTTTTGACATGTCTGGAATAAATTAACCTGAATTGAAAGCTGTTTATGCAGCTGAGCTTGTTTTTTTCCTCTGCTTCACTTAGTTCTCATGTACTTGTCTAACATAAAGTAGATGAAAAGATGCAATATAATTTGTGTTACAATATATAATGTAGATGTTAAATACAACTGATTTATGGCAAAGTTATAATTTGCAGAAAGAAATGAGATATTTACATCTTTGATGATGACACATAAATTGTGAACTTTTTTTTTTATTGTGGTCATTAATGTATTTCCAGGCACCTGCACTCAAAATATCAGCTATTCTGTAATAAATGTGGAATATTAAGATATAGTGGGATTTAAAAGAAAGAGAAAAAGAAAAGAAACTTTTGATTTCAAGAAGCATAAATTCTGAGGAACGTGGTGGTGGCTTCGTGCTTTCAAATGCAAATCAGCTTGTTATTTTTGGGAGATTTGAAACACATGCTGCCCGACAAAACCTAAAAGGCTCGACTGTGCCCTTTTAGGATATACATTTAAAGATGTGTGTGGCGTTTATTGTGTGTGAAATGCACTCTTGGAAAATGTCCAGTTTGCCTCGGCATATAGCACGTTCTAACTGAATTCCAGCACATTTCAGAGACTCCTCAAAATGCAGCGTCAAACATGAAGTGAAAGCCAGATGCTGCACTGAGTGTGAGCTGTGTTGGTTTGAGTTACAGGCGAGTACAGAGCCAGTCCCGTCCAACAGCTCTGGTGATTGCTCAACACAATCAAAGGGACTTTAAGCAAAATATCTGCTCAACAGCAATGAAATGCTGAGTTGGTGAAAGGTATACAGTAGACATTTTGATGATTATCTGCAGTTATGTGGTTCATTTGTTTGTTTTAAGCTGTGAGGTGTTTTGAAGTGGCCATTTCAACTCTTAAAACAGGTTTCTTTCCCTGTTCCATGAAAACTTCAACATTTCTTTTCTTCATCTTGCTTGCTCTCTCTCTTTCACACACAAACTCAATATTTCAATCTTGTAATGTCAAGAAATATGGGAAATGATTCAATAGCGTTTTCACAAGGTTTACTTCCTAAACAGGTCACGATGCCAACACCATATCCCAAATGCAGTCCTCATTGCAAGTTTTGGAAGCCTGAATTTTCTGCACAGGAAATTAAATGTTTAGAAATAAATGCAAATAAAGCAGTTTTGTATCATAATGTTTGATAAATGGCAAAAGTTATCAATTATTGTTATTATTTAATTTTCAATAATGAAATCACATTAATCCCAGACATTCAACAACAAATGCTTTCATATGCTGAAAAAATATACATACATAAAATATACATACAATACAAAATGCAACACTTTCACTATGCACAATTTCTCCAATCACATCCACATAAGCCTATAACTTCTTGTGGGTTGTCTGAGTGTCTTGGTGGCTTCCCTCACTCTTTTCCTTCTTGAGAACTGTCTACTCCATGCAGATTTATCACAGAGTGCCATACTGTTTATGTTTTTTCGTAATTGATGTAAATAAAGTCCCAGACATATTCAGTGGCAGCCTCACTCCCAACTTCCAAAAAAGACTCCAAGCTCATTGATGTTAAAGAGGGCAATACAAGGTATTAAGAACAGGGGTATGTAAACTTGTGATCAGGGTCATTTGGGTATTTTCTGTTGTCATTATGGTTTAAAAGAGTAAAGAGTTATTTGACAATAAATGGCTTCACCCAAAAAAAGACAAAAATCCTGCCAGAGTATGTAAACATTTGAGCACAACTGTACGTCCACCTATCCATCTAGCTATCTATCTATCTACAGTGAGGAAAATAAGTATTTGAACACCCTGCAGTTTTGCAAGTTCTCCCACTTAGAAATCATGGAGGGGTCTGAAATTTTCATCCTAGGTGCATGTCCACTGTGAGAGACATAATCTAAAAAAAAAAAATCCGGAAATCACAATGTACGATTTTGTAAATAATTTATTTGTATGTAGGGTTTCTTAATGAAAAATTAACAGGTCTGTGTGAGCCAGAATTCTTGCTGGTTGGTAGGTGTTCAAATACTTATTTGCAGCAGTAACATACGAGGTCTATTAGAAAAGTATCCAACCTTATTATTTTTTTCAAAAACCATATGGATTTGATTCATATGTTTTTACGTCAGCCAAGCTTGAACCTTCATGCGCATGCGTGAGTTTTTCCACGCCTGTCGGTTGCGTCATTCGCCTGTGAGCACGCCTTGTGGGAGGAGTGGTCCAGCCCCCTCATCGGATTTTCATTGTCAAGAAATGGCGGAATGATTTGGGCTTTTTTTCCATCAGAATTTTTTCAGAAACTGTTAGAGACAAGCAGCTGGAAACCATTCGAAAAATTTATCTGGCTTTCGGTGAAGATTTTACGGGCTTCACAGAGAATAAGGACTGTTACTACAGCTTTAAGGACGCCCCACAATGGCGCACGGCGTGCCGCAGTCCGAGCCGCCATCGAGAGGCAGAAAACACCACATCATTTCTAAACGGATCGCTGTGTGGAGCCGGGACCGTCGTGAGCAATTTCTCTGGTTATCACAAGAGCTGGACATCAGCCATTTTCCGGCAGATTTCACTTTTAACAAGAGATTTTGTCACGGAAAGCCGCGTGGAGGCTTCGCGCGTCACGACCGATTTGCTGATCGAGCGAGACAAAGGAACACCTCCGTTTCGGAGTGCCAGGGAACAAGTTGGGACATGCCCAGCTCTCCACAATTTCTCTTATACTCACTGCGCTGGTAAGCATTGAAAGCCGAGATAGGCATGTCCCAACTTGTCTGTGACCTGTGAGGCACATCGAAGTGGACACGGTTCGAAAAATTAAGCTGGTTTTCGGTGAAAATTTTAACGGCTGATGAGAGATTTTGAGGTGATAGTGTCGCTTTAAGGACTTCCCATGGAGCGGGACGTCACGCAGCGCTCCCAGGCGCCGTCGTCAGCCTGTTTCAAGCTGAAAACCTCCACATTTCAGGCTCTATTGATCCAGGATGTCGTGACAGAACAGAGAAGTTTCAGAAGAAGTTGGTTTCAGCATTTTATCCGGATATTCCACTGTTAAAGGAGATTTTTTTAATGAAAGACGTGCGGATGGATTGCAGCATCGGCTTGCAGCCGCCACGACGCTCCGCCACAGGAAAAACATCTCCGTGTTGATAACCATTTGTAAAATCCAGGCGGCTTTTGATGGCTTTCAGTGGAGTGAGTATCTGAGAAATTGTTTAACAGCTGGGCATGTTCCAACTTGTCCTTAAGGCTTCCAACAGAGGTGGTTTTCCTGTGGCGGAGCGTTGCGGTGGCTGTGAGCCGATGCTGCAATCTGTCCGCACGTCTTTCATTAAAAAAATCTCCTTTAACAGTGGAATATCCGGATAAAATGCTGAAACCGACTTCTTCTGAAACTTCTCTGTTCTCTCACGACGTCCTGGATCAATAGAGCCTGAAATGTGGAGGTTTTCAGCTTGAAACAGGCTGACGACGGCGCCTGGGAGCGCTGCGCGACGTCCCGCTCCATGGGAAGTCCTTAAAGCGACAGTATCACCTCAAAATCTCTCATCAGCCGTTAAAAGTTTCACCGAAAACTAGCTTAATTTTTCGAACCGTGTCCACTTCGATGTGCCTCACAGGTTTAGAAAAAATTTTGATCAAACAAAGCGCCAGTCTCTGAGTAACTTCTCAGACAAAGGAATTCCGACGAGGGGCTGGACGACTCCTCCCACAAGGAGTGCTCACAGGCGAATGATGTCACCGACAGGTGTGGAAAAACTCACGCATGCGCACGAGGGTTCAAGCATGTCTGACGTAAAAACATATGAATGAAATCCATATAGTTTTTGAAAAAAATAAAAAGGACCTATACTTTATTGACAGACCTTGTATCTATGTCACCATGTGCTTCCCAACATCCTTCATGCAAGCCCCCACAATATTTTTGACATCACTATGGTCGCTACCATAGACTGTATGGGTCGCTACTGAATGTAGTTCAAGTCTGTCTGCTTGAATTTTTCCCTTCAGATGAACTATATATTATTTTTTTCCTGAAAATATAAAAATTTTGATCATATTGGCAATGTCTTATTATGAATCCCCTATTTGAAGACTAATAAATTTTCGCGATGCCAAAGATAATTCTTTTAATTACTCACACACACACACACACACACACACACACACACACACACACACACACACACACACACACACACACACACACACACACACCACACACACACACACACACATACACACACACACATCTTCAACCCCTTCGCCCAATTAAGGGTCACGGGGGTCTGGAGCCTATCCCACCAGTCATAGAATGTGAGGCAGGGTCATGTGTGCATGTGTGCAGGTGAGATGAGTTTGTATCAGTCAGATGAGTTTGTATCAGTTTCTGTCAGTGTGTGCATAATGTCTGGAGTTGCCTTAACAACATCAGACTGTAGAGGAGGGCAGAAGATAAGAGGGGCAGCCAAATGGTTCACCAAGACTGTAGAAATTCTTCTGGAGGAAAACAGCGGGAAACTGGTGACAATATGGAAAAATGAAACCTCTTGGTGTACTGGAGGAACCATTACTGCAGGGTCACCAATATGTACACCGAGTGCACATTCAACACATATGTACACATTCAACAATGTGTACCATTCTCCCTGTACATTTAAATACCTATTGATTTTCCTTGGAGTTTTGACTGTTTGGCATGAGAATGGGATTTTTTCTTTATCACATTGCTGAAGTAAGTCAATATATCACTTAATTGGTTACTGAATTTGTCACAGCAGTATAATATTTGATATGTAGATCCTTACACAGTAAAGCCGTGGTCACAACCCGCCGTACTTGCACATGCGTGCAGTCTACTTGCAAAAACGTGGGCTAAATTTGGAGATCCGTACGTCGTAAGTACTGCCTCAGTACGAATTTAGGAGCACGCAGACACGCAGACATGCCGTAGAGGTTTTAGTGCATGCAGAACTTTCGCTGCGGTCAGGCTGCGGATTCACCAGCAGTACAGATGACGCACGTTGTGAGTACTGCCTCAGTACGGATTCAAAGCGGCACATTTTCATTCAATTACTATTGAATTAACCAAATCCGTACGTAGGCAGTACGGATTACGGCACTCACCACATACTATGGAGGCCGACAGACTTGCATGCACAACGCAGCTTCTCACTTGAACTTGGACTTTATTTCCAAACATCAGCAACACAGACACTCCACAGCTTCAGTCTGTTAACTAGCTGTAACTTTTCGAGGCAAGTAAACACTCTCACAACTTACCGCTGCAGGCTGGACATGCTCATGCATCGCTGACGGCGAAAATCACCTGCCACTGCGGTCCCGCTCATAAAAAAGAAAAGCAACCCCACACACACACTGCTTTATTGTCAACTCTCTTTATCGTTACACTCCTACAGACGTGCGTTGAACGTACTCCCTCCCTCCTCTTGCTACTGCCTCCGTACGTTTTCACAAAACGTAGTGGCCGTGGCATCCGCAGAAAACGTACGGCGAAAAAAAACGCACGGTGGGTTGTGACCGGGGCTTAAGGGACCTACTCGATCCCGACACATCACATTACTTTTGTGTTACATTTACAGTTTTAGCTGCCCTGAAGGTTTACTATGCACTTAAATTGGAAAATTGGTTACACACAGCTGATTTTGGAGAATGAACAGATTGGTGCTGAATACATTTCAGCTATATATAGATGCAATTACACAGACACTGCTGTCTGATACTAGTCAAACCTAAATACATTTTCCTTCCTTCCTTCCTTCTGACACATGTTCTGTTATCCCTTCCTAAAAATCCTACTGGCTAAGGATCTTATGCTTTTTAGTGACTTTTTAGTTAAAATAAAAGCTTGTTTTTTATGCTGAAGCAACCCCTACATTATATATCTGATTTGTGGTAGCCAATCTTTCTGTGTCGCCTTCCAGTTAAGGGCGGGAGCATGTGCTGGTGTTGTGTTTCACTGCATCCATGAAACCACAGAACGGCCTTAGGTCCTGGATGACAACCACACAGGCAGACAACTGGTCCATCCCCAACCCTCAAAAGTAACCATCGATCTGCCACAGCCAGGTGAAATGTGGCATCTCCTTGGCCTTCAGCAGCCAACTGGGTCCTCAACACTCAGGCCATGTACTGGATCATACACAGAGAAATGTGCTGCATGGCCAAACATATGGCTGGATTTAGTTTGTGTCAAACAAGCTGTTACTTAGGGAGACTCACATGAGATGTATTGTATCGCCTTGAAGCTCATAAATGAAACTTAGTCTCACTTATGTCCAGTCTGGCAAACAACTTGAGGAGGTAGCCTGAGTCATCTGAGGTTTGGGCTGTATCTGAAGTATATTTATTCGCTAATGTCAGTAAATCACACCAATGAGGTTTATTTCCATGAAACAAAAGTATGGAAAACGAACTCTAATATGAACACATCTGAATTAAATATGAGTCAAATCTGTCAACACATCAGTGAATCCATTATTGCATTTAAAGATTAAAGTGCACAAGAAAAATATATCACAAAGTTGATAATCTAATCATTAATGCTTCTGAAATGGGAAAGGTGAGATTTTATGATGCTACTTAAAATCAGAAATTGGTACAGTATGGAAAGAAAAACTAACTAACTAACTAACTAATTCATTATTACATTTGCTTTGACATCTATTTTGGGCTAGTAATGAGGTAAATACATGTGCAAAGTATTAAAGAACTGTGAGAGATGGATCAGCCATAGGAACACAGCTTTTCTATCCATGTGAAGATTTGAAGACTAAATTTTGACATTATATCAGGATATAATCAAGAACACACACTATATATAGTTGTGGTTGGAAGTTTAAATACACTCATCATGAACATCAATATGATGCCCACCCTTGTCTATTCTCCATGTAATATGGAGTTGCTTCAGAATGGCCCAGTTACACAGGATGGCGGCAGTTGTGAGGATGCTGTGCATGTTAAAACGCGCCGGATCCACAGACAGGATGCAAACACACCTTTCTGCCTAGCTGCGCCAGTGGGTCTTGTGCAGGGTTGTTGCCTCCAATGGAGCTGGCACGCTACAGATTTCCTCACTGTTTGTGTGCACTTAGAGAGAGAGGCAGATAGATAGAAAGAGAGATAAATAGAAGGTTGAGAAAATAAGTTGTTGTGTGGTTCACTTTCTTCTTTCCATTGGACCTCCACGCTGAGCTCTGTGAGCCAAACACTGGATTATACACACATACACATCTTCAACCGCTTTGTCCAATTAAAGGTCGCAGGGGGCTGGAGCCTATCCCAGCAATCATAGAGCACGAGGCGGGGTACACCCAGGACAGGATGCCAGTCTGTCACAGGGCCACAAACAGACAAACAAACACAGTCACACCCACTCGCACACCTACAGGTCATGGAAAAATGGACAAAGCTGATGGTGAGTCCACAATGAATTTAATGTACCCAAAATGTTTTCCACACTAGGTGTTTTCATGCAGGTGCTGTCAAGCACATATGTGGAAAATGGATTAATTTAATATTTAGCTCGATTTGTCTGCCATGGTGACAGCTTGTTAGTTAATACTACAGGTGCTCATCATTAGTATTTGGGGTGCAGATTACTTCTCTGACGTGACGAGTGCTTTTGGTGACAGCTGAGCTGTGCTCCGTGTCCACTTATGCTGAATTGACACCGGAACAGAAGCCCAGAATGAACCATCAGTCACAGGAAAAGTATAAGACAAAGCTCTCCGCCTGATCTCCACTCAGTTTTGAGCATGCACAAAACTTTGTGACATGGCACTGTCATGGCACTCATTTTGCACTTTATAAATTGAACTTTAATCATAAAAATCACTGCACACAGCCCTGATCATTGCGCGCCCATTGGATGGTCATTGGGTGCTCTGTGAGGTGTGAGGTGGGTGCGTGGCCTGTGTGATATTTGAGGGTCCTTCAGCCTTGGCGACTCTTCTGCATTAATCAGGTGCAGCTTCTTACTTCAGTGACCACCTGATCATTGCGCGCCCATTGGATGGTCATTGGGTGCTCTGTGAGGTGTGAGGTGGGTGCGTGGCCTGTGTGATATTTGAGGGTCCTTCAGCCTTGGCGACTCTTCTGCATTAATCAGGTGCAGCTTCTTACTTCAGTGACCATAGTGATCATGGCAGGTTGTGAACGGATATCGAGTATGCCTTGTAAGGTCCTGTCAGTAGCTGTGTGGCTCTTTGGTGTCCTTGTTCTCCACAATTTCGCTTCTCTGCACTTGGAGGAATTAGGATTGGACCACTGCACAGTGGAAATGTGTACTGTGGTCAGACATACCAGTATTCTAAATCTTACACCATATACTCCAGACCAAATATGAACAGGACCATGACTGTTATCATCAACAAAACCAAAAGCCAGGGCCTGTTACAGTAAGGGGTTGTGTCACTGCCTTTGGCAAAGGCAATTTACACTTCTGTGATGGGAGCATTAATGCAGAAAAGTACACTGAGATTTGTTTGTTTTTTATTGGCATTTTGCATACCATCCCAACATTTAAATTTTTTTTTATTTTATTTTTCTCTGTCAGTGAAAATTAACTCATGTTCAGAGATCGCAAGTATCAAGCTGAATCTTGAGCCTTGTTTTTTGGTCCTCCTTTCCGAGTAAGTAAGTAAGTTAGTCCCTTCAACTGCGCCCTCATTTTCATTTGCAGATCACAGGTAGATCTGCATGTTGATTTGGCACAAGTTTTACACTGGATGCCCTTCCTGACTCAGCTCCACATTACATGGAGAGATGTTGTAGTGGTGGGATTTGAACCGGGAACCTTCTGCACTGAAACCAAGCACACTAACCACTTGGCTACCACCATCCTAAACCATCAATAGCAGTTTAACATCCTGTCATTAATCATGTGCAGTTTTAGTTTACCAGTTTATGACTGGACAGGCAGGTGGGGGAAATACAACACTTATAAGACTGTCTTAGTCCAGCATAGCACACTGCAATTCTGAAGTGGGTGTTGGAGCTGCAGGATTAATTGGGCGCAGTTACAGAGGATCAGCAAATTTGATGCTCTTCATGTGCTGCTGCTCCATATGGCAACACTGAAATCACACTCTGCAATTAATAGTTCAGGTAAAAATGTTTTGCGTTGAGCCGATCATCACTGAAAAACTTTTAAATAAAGTTTTTATTCTTTCACAAAAATCTCTGAATACAAATTACAATACAACTCAAATGCAGAACCCCAATAACACATTCTGATTTCCATAAGTGAGACTTTAGGAGTGTTTTTAAGCACACAAAAAAAAAAAAAATCAGTTAAGCAAATATGCAAAATATTCATTTACAAGCAGTGCAAGTAAGCTGTTTTGTAATATTATCAAGGCAGGAACCGAAAAGGCCTTGATGTGAGGATAACTTATAACAACCTTCACCATTTTTTCAGAATTTTTTTTTGCTTTATCAGTTGCAGTATTTATCTCACTCTCTCTCTTTTTAACAACAGGGCTGAAAACTGTGCTTCTTTGCAAAAGTGGCTGCAAATTGCACAAGTCTTATTTGCCTCACTGGACCTGTAGCGGTATTAGTGTTGTGGTCAGCACTCCTCAGACTCTTTGAATTGCAAATCACCTCAGTAACTCAAAAGTAATGTAGCAGGGAGCGTCACCTCCTGTCATTTTTCTGCATTTGGGTGCGTGGGGGCACCATTGTAGAGAAAGTGCGTTTATTGTTTCTGTCTCAAGTGTGACTCTTCCTTATTGTTGGAAACACTAGGACCTGCTCTCTCAAATGTCCACCTCTCCATTTTGCCAGAAGGCTCCCTTAGCTGTAATATTGCCCGTCTGCAGGCATTATGGCTTTGTGTAGTGGGACCTCTCACTGATTAAAGAAAATAGAAACGTAGAACTGACACTTGGGCCTGATGTGCACAACAACAATTAAACTTTTGGTCCTATTGTACATGATGTGTAACAAACATGGAATTGAACTTTCAGCAAGTTTTTAAAACAGACATTAAGGTGATAGATGTGTAAATGTGCAGCAATGTGAAAATTTTAACATTAGCAAGAAGCACTGATTTTGTTAAGGTTTTATCAAAGTCAAATTGAACCCAATTTGCAGGTAGTGAATAAACAAAAGTAGTTCTGAAAAACAAAACAAAACAAGAGGTTTTAATGTTCCAATAGTGATAATCAGTCCAAATAGGCGATGTGAAAAAACAGCTCCAAGTAAAATATAACACAATGGTTTAAACAAGGAGTCAACACTAAACTAAGTACAGCCATAAAAGGTGACACAACAAGGGTCAAAGAACTTATACACCAGGAGAAGAATGAACAACGTGGGCACAGAGTCAAACGCAAGGACCCAGCAAATGAACAGTGGACCAGGTGCTACTTAAAAACCAACTCAACTGATGAACAGAATGGAAGACAGATGTGGCAGTGTCAAAGGTCAAGAGAAAACCAAAGATGAACGAAAACATAGACATCTCAAGTGAAGTAGAACAAAGCACGACTATAACTGATACATAACCAAGCAGAAGAAACGTCACAAAACCAAAAGACAGATCCAAAACCACATAATACAAAAATAAACAGAACTCAAAAAGAGAACAAGATGCAACAGTGGACAACTGACAGACTGAGCATAAAATAAAGAGGCAATGATAATTGACTAAACCAAAAACTAAACAATAACCAAAACTTCCTCAATAAATAAAAGTAGAAAACCAACATGGAACTACAAAGTGAACACAGTGTAAAACAGAGGAACTATATTAGAAAACCCAAAGAGCATACCAAGAGACATAATGACATAACCCACACAAACCAGGACAGAGGACGAAGACTCACCACAAAAGCAATAGAGAACAACACCAAAGGATGACAGACCACGGAGGAGACACACCTGATACAACAAGGGGTACAGGCAGTGGTGGGCACAAATAACCAAAAAATTTTTTTGGTTTTAGCGGGATTTGAAACCTTAATAGGGCGAATGAACGACAGCAAAATGAAACACGGATGAATTGAGGTTTTCATTGCCTTTCGTTCAAATTTTTCACCAGTTTAAAATCCTGACAAAGCGCCAGATGCAGAAACGAAGCTGAGTGAAGGATAAACAATGCCAACGAAATTCAACGAAAGTCCAGATTTATTGTTTTGTTAGGGCTTTGTTGCCCTACATTAAGGGCCGTGTGATTGGGCCTTAAGGGTTCAGCTGTCTTGCAGGCTACTGTCTGTCCAGTGGCTGAGATTAACTAGACTAGACTTCAAAATCAGTCCATTTCTCAAGAATTTGCTCACAATCTGGCTGATGATATGCTCCCAACACCTCATTTTAAGGACAACATATGTACACAAGTGCAAGCAGTGACAATATGCAGCGGAAATAAGCAATGGCAGTTGTGTTGAGCTTTGCGCAGGGTATTAGACAGAATCCAGAATGTTTTCTTCAGACAGCTCCAGGCTCAGCTGCTATTCCACCTTTGAACTCTGTGTGGATGTGTAAGCACCAAATGGATTACCAGCTTTTATTATCACCCTCTGCTCCACTGCTGATGTGATTATACATGTGTGTGTTTGATGTATGTGTGGGTATCAGAAGGAAAATATGATATGTACAGTATTCCATTTTTTATGAACTGAAATGTCTACTGTATTGATCCAATCTACTACCACCCAAATCTCAACAATGAATTCAGAAAAGGATTAAAAGAATGTATATGTCCACAATGAAGCCACAAATAAAGTGTATGTGGTGCATATGCTCAGTCAGTGTGTGAGCCTTTTCAAACTCTGAATTGCAGGGCTCCTCTCATTCAAGTAACAAAGCACAGAATGTGAAGTGGTATTTCTTAATTAGTGACACTGCTGATTGTGTGGCTGGCAGAGTGGTGGATGGAGAAAACCACTGAGGAGGTCAGTACCGGGCTTCTCTTTCTTTGCCAAGCTAATTAATTCACTGTGTCTTTCCTCATTGCCTGCAGCCCATTATGACTTTAACACAGTAAAGCTCTGTGAATTTGAAATAAAAATGGTATGTTTCACCATTTTACACATTTCCCCCTCTTTCTTAACTGCAAAACAATATCGTTTATATTTTCCCCACCATTAACAAACCAAAAACAAAATAATAATAATTGAATAGATTTATATGGATAGTATTATTTTAAACAGGATATGGATCAAAATAAGGATTTTTTTTTGCATTTTCAATCTAGTTTAATCCTTTTATAATTCCATTAAGGAAATGACCTCATGGTCCGATTGTGTGCATGTGTAATCCTCTTCATGTACATAAACACGAGCACATTTCATCAATGAGGTTGAAATTGGACTTCTGAATAATTACAAGGACAAGGAATATTTCGATTGGCCTGCCCTGCCTCCAACTCTATCAGAGATGCCTAGGCAATGTACAATTACCTTCAAACGCTGGCGTAACATTTTGCTGCTCATCCATGTCGACAGCAAATGAACCGCTGTTTGTGTTGTGACAAAAGAACCACATAGATTCCACATCTCTGAACAACTCCAATGAGACTTGCCAGAAGGGATAATTTATTTATTTATTTAACAAGACCACATCCCTACTTAACAAAAATCTATTGCATACAGAAAGCTAACATTTGAATTTCTCATTAAAGAATGACTTCTACAACTCTTCAAGAATAATAGTATTTTTGTGCATTATGTGTTGTTGACTACAACATGCACAGTTGTTCTGGACGTCATCATTTTTAGCCGTTTTCTTGCAACAGTACTTTTCAAGTACTGGTCCACATCATGTAAAACTGGCATACACACACATACATACATACAGAAACCTGTTGAAATCAAAGGCATCAAAAGGCTGATGCATACCCTGCATGCTCAAGATACCACAATATAAATGATGTAAATGTACCTCGTACATGTATACATCTGTAATGGTGTTTTTAACTTTATGTGTCTACATCGGATCACTGTGTGACTTCATTAGTCACAAATATATTTCTGATCAATATATGCTTTAGATCATCCATGTAGTCTTCTTGGTTCTTGATATAAAAAAGATATTTCTGATCAATATATGCTTTAGATCATCCATGTAGTCTTCTTGGTTCTTGATATAAAAAAGATGTTTTCCAGGCCATCTTTTCCTTGACCATTGATCTTTTTCCATTCACCAAAATACTACAAATTCTAATCACCTCTTGATAACTATCCACATCAAGATCCATCAAGGCTTCTTGGTTGATGACTGCCATTGTCTGTTGACTTTTAACCAAACAACTCCTCAAGGCACATTCCTACCCTGTTTGAAGGAAATCTGTTTGAGTTAACTTGTGCACAGTTTTACAGACAGACAGTCACATGCCAGTGAAAACAATATCCTGCTGCCGTCACTTCACTGACAGGGTAATAAGGTGTTGAAGTGACCAATGAAGGTGTAGCAGTGTGTGGTGCAGCATCTATAGTCACGTGCTCCTGTTGGAAACTACTGCAAGTGGACAATTTTATTTTCCCACTGAGACATTCAGTTATCTTGTCAGTGATATTCATGTGGGTCCTCAGCCTGTTGTGGGCTGGGGTGTTTGGCTGGCTTGGTTTTTGTTTTCTGTTTCTCCCACCAGGTGGTATGCATTCAGGACTGAGTGGCTGAGCATTAGGACCTCACCCTGAACACCTGAGGCTTGTTATCATGTGCAGGTCATCAGGACTCACAGCTGTGGTGTATTTTGTCTTAATCAGAGATTGCTGCATTTAAACCTTGAATGCACAGTGTGTGATTGCCAGAGACTCGACTTTGTGAGCAGACGTGTGAGATCGACGTCAGGAGAACAATCTCACCATCACGGACACAGAGACCGCTCCAGGTTTGACGCCACAGTCTGTGAAGGAGGATTGGGTTAGGTCTCATGCTCTTCAGCACACTTCCTGAGGTAATTTGGTTTTGGTGACTTTTATGAAGTAATGACAGTGGATTTGGTGTCCCTCACACCTTGTGTTAGTGAGCTGTCACATTATGCTAATTGTCTAATCAGCTTCTGCTGCAGTGGAGATTTGAACTGAGTTGTTCCGTGCCTGCAGGGTAAGAAGCTGATGTATAGATTTAAGCCAGGAAGTGTTTGCTGATTGCGTGCACCTTTGAGTTGTGTCTCTCTGTGTGGAGTTGGACTCACCTCATGTTTTCTTTCTTCACAGACTTGGTTTGTCGCGGCCACCTGGGGGGTGTCGGCAGGGTCCCTGGGTCCGAACTGCTGTGGCTCCGGACCGTTTGCGCTGTTGAGAGCGCGCCGTGTTTCCACCTCACCAGACCGCGGACTTTTAGTTGTTTAGCATGTCACACACTGTTATGTTTATTAAATTCTGTTAACTTTTGAACCGTGCTCTGCTTATTTTATGCTGGGTCCTTTCAAACGCTGGGTCGGTGCTCCGACCGCGTCCGAAACATAACACAGCCTGTGCAATCAACACACACCTCGGGAGAAACAATGGAGTCACAAGGTCCCTGGACAAAGGTAACTGGAGATACTGTTGCTGGAGACTGAAGGACCAAGTCTTTACAGTCCTTGTGCTTTTTGCATAATTATGAGACTTTAATGCTAACTAGTGATCTCAGAGGATGACTAGATGTCTTTAGATCCAAGTCTCTTTGGAGGACCCTGGCATGTCTTTGTGTCAAATGAACAGATACTGCCGGCATTATTAGGGAAGCTCAGCTACAAAATTTTTACTATGTGACACACTTCTCTGGGCAGGATCCAGCGCATAGGTGTTGTGGACCCCAGAAACTGGTAAGGCCCAGGTATTTGCATGCAGGATCCAAGGTACTTACAGGGTCTGGTGGATATGGTGGCGCACATCACTAGCATAAACTCCCAGACTTGACAATCACATTTTAGACAGAATGCTGACCTAAGTTTGAGTCCTATTGTTTAATTCAACAGTGATAAACAGCTTGTTTTACACAGGGGCATAGCACCAAATTCTGGGCCCTAGGTACTACCCATATTGAAGACCCCCCCCCAAATATCTAATGTGTAGTCAAAGCAGGTCTAAATCATGTATACCTTAGATCACACCTGGGAGTCAGAACCCTTTTTAAAGTTGGGGGAGTAATACTGAGTTGAGGGGTCTGGGAGACCAAATTGCACCAAATTCTTTGAAAAAAATGGTGAGCTTTTAGCTAGCTTTCAAGCTCACCTCTCTTTTCAAAGAATTTGGTTACCAGCTGCTTTCCATCATTTAGTTTTCTTTCCCTGTCCTTTTTTTCTTTTCTTTTTTGAAATCCGGACTTTGATTTTTTAGGAAAGACATATTTTATTTCAGCCTAAACACTAGGGCTGCAACTAACGATTATTTTACTAATCAGTTCAGTCGATTATTTTCATAATCAGTCGATTATTTTTTGATTAATCTTTTTTTTTACTTAGATGTGAGTTTTTTAAGTGAGTTATTATTAAAAGGCCTTTATAAGGCCATTTTATACTACATATTTACAAGATAAAAAACAAAGTGCACACAACTAAACAATGATCAACAAAACACCCTAACGCTCAACACCCTTCCTCCTCCTTATACCTAGAAAAAACCATGTACCTATACCGCTGCTTAAACTGGTTCATGCTTGGACATTGCTTGAGCTCCACCCTCAGTCTGTTCCACGTCCTCAATCCACAAACAGAAATACAAAAATCTTTTAATGTTGTACGTGCCCACTGATGTTTTAAGTTAAACTCCCCCCTCAGATTATAATCCCCTACTCTATTAAAGAACATGTTTTTTTTTAATATTTCCAGGAAGTAAATTGTTTATTGTTTTATGTACACGATTTGTACTGATTGAAAATGAACCAGATCAGTAAATTTTAAAATTTTTGATTTTAAGAATAGTGAATGTGTGGTCTCTATAACTGGCCTCTACTGGTGGTTGGCTCTCACTGCGGTATTGTATCACTTCCTGTTCCGGAGCACAGCGGTGTTTTTCTGTATCTGTTAGCTGTTTAATCTGCGCAGTTAGATTGATCTAGTTATCTAGATTACGATTTGTTTCCCAGTGTAATCTTTACGTGCCTTAACTAAAGCACTCCTTCTGCTGAATCACCTCTAAATTATTTACACATTATTCACTTTGCGTGTTTTTAGGAATCCGCTAGCTTAGCGTAGCTACTAGCTCTTAGCCGATTTAGCATGGCGGCTTCTCCTGTCTCTCCTGCACTTTTCTGCTCTGGGTGTGAAATGTTTAGTTATTCCTCGGCCTCCTTTAGCAGTAATGGTACTTGTAATAAGTGTAGCTTATTCGTAGCTTTGGAGGCCAGGCTGGGCGAATTGGAGACTCGGCTCCGCACCGTGGAAAATTCTACAGCTAGCCAGGCCCCTGTAGTCGGTGCGGACCAAGGTAGCTTAGCCGCCGTTAGTTACCCCCTGGCAGATCCCGAGCAGCCGGGAAAGCAGGCTGACTGGGTGACTGTGAGGAGGAAGCGTAGCCCTAAACAGAAGCCCCGTGTACACCGCCAACCCGTTCACATCTCTAACCGTTTTTCCCCACTCGACGACACACCCGCCGAGGATCAAACTCTGGTTATTGGCGACTCTGTTTTGCGAAATGTGAAGTTAGCGACATCAGCAACCATAGTCAATTGTCTTCCGGGGGCCAGAGCAGGCGACATTGAAGGAAATTTGAAACTGCTGGCTAAGGCTAAGCATAAATTTGGTAAGATTGTAATTCACGTCGGCAGTAATGACACCCGGTTACGCCAATCGGAGGTCACTAAAATTAACATTAAATCGGTGTGTAACTTTGCAAAAACAATGTCGGACTCTGTAGTTTTCTCTGGGCCCCTCCCCAATCAGACCGGGAGTGACATGTTTAGCCGCATGTTCTCCTTGAATTGCTGGCTGTCTGAGTGGTGTCCAAAAAATGAGGTGGGCTTCATAGATAATTGGCAAAGCTTCTGGGGAAAACCTGGTCTTGTTAGGAGAGACGGCATCCATCCCACTTTGGATGGAGCAGCTCTCATTTCTAGAAATCTGGCCAATTTTCTTAAATCCTCCAAACCGTGACTATCCAGGGTTGGGACCAGGAAGCAGAGTTGTAGTCTTACACACCTCTTTGCAGCTTCTCTCCCCCTGCCATCCCCTCATTACGCCATCCCCGTAGAGACGGTGCCTGCTCCCAGACTACCAATAACCAGCAAAAATCTATTTAAGCATAAAAATTCAAAAAGAAAAAATAATATAGCACCTTCAACTGCACCACAGACTAAAACAGTTAAATGTGGTCTATTAAACATTAGGTCTCTCTCTTCTAAGTCCCTGTTGGTAAATGATATAATAATTGATCAACATATTGATTTATTCTGCCTTACAGAAACCTGGTTACAGCAGGATGAATATGTTAGTTTAAATGAGTCAACACCCCCGAGTCACACTAACTGTCAGAATGCTCGTAGCACGGGCCGGGGCGGAGGATTAGCAGCAATCTTCCATTCCAGCTTATTAATTAATCAAAAACCCAGACAGAGCTTTAATTCATTTGAAAGCATGACTCTTAGTCTTGTCCATCCAAATTGGAAGTCCCAAAAACCAGTTTTATTTGTTATTATCTATCGTCCACCTGGTCGTTACTGTGAGTTTCTCTGTGAATTTTCAGACCTTTTGTCTGACTTAGTGCTTAGCTCAGATAAGATAATTATAGTGGGCGATTTTAACATCCACACAGATGCTGAGAATGACAGCCTCAACACTGCATTTAATCTATTATTAGACTCTATTGGCTTTGCTCAAAAAGTAAATGAGTCCACCCACCACTTTAATCATATCTTAGATCTTGTTCTGACTTATGGTATGGAAATAGAAGACTTAACAGTATTCCCTGAAAACTCCCTTCTGTCTGATCATTTCTTAATAACATTTACATTTACTCTGATGGACTACCCAGCAGTGGGGAATAAGTTTCATTACACTAGAAGTCTTTCAGAAAGCGCTGTAACTAGGTTTAAGGATATGAATCCTTCTTTATGTTCTCTAATGCCATATACCAACACAGTGCAGAGTAGCTACCTAAACTCTGTAAGTGAGATAGCGTATCTCGTCAATAGTTTTACATCCTCATTGAAGACAACTTTGGATGCTGTAGCTCCTCTAAAAAAGAGAGCTTTAAATCAGAAGTGCCTGACTCCGTGGTATAACTCACAAACCCGTAGCTTAAAGCAGATAACCCGTACGTTGGAGAGGAAATGGCGTCTCACTAATTTAGAAGATCTTCACTTAGCCTGGAAAAAGAGTCTGTTGCTCTATAAAAAAGCCCTCCGTAAAGCTAGGACATCTTTCTACTCATCACTAATTGAAGAAAATAAGAACAAC
This sequence comes from Thalassophryne amazonica, assembly GCF_902500255.1. Taxonomy (NCBI): domain Eukaryota; kingdom Metazoa; phylum Chordata; class Actinopteri; order Batrachoidiformes; family Batrachoididae; genus Thalassophryne; species Thalassophryne amazonica. Next base: position 89,847,754 of record NC_047104.1, on the reverse strand, counting down.
CCCAGGTTTCTTTTCAGCACTGTAGCCAGGCTGACAAAGAGTCAGAGCTCTATTGAGCTGAGTATTCCATTAACTTTAACTAGTAATGACTTCATGACTTTCTTTGCTAACACAATTTTAACTATTAGAGAAGAAATTACTCATAACCATCCCAAAGACGTATCGTTATCTTTGGCTGCTTTCAGTGATGCCGGTATTTGGTTAGACTCTTTCTCCCCGATTGTTCTGTCTGACTTATTTTCATTAGTTACTTCATCCAAACCATCAACATGTTTATTAGACCCCATTCCTACCAGGCTGCTCAAGGAAGCCCTACCATTATTTAATGCTTCGATCTTAAATATGATCAATATATCTTTGTTAGTTGGCTATGTACCACAGGCTTTTAAGGTGGCAGTAATTAAACCATTACTTAAAAAGCCATCACTTGACCCAGCTATCTTAGCTAATTATAGGCTAATCTCCAACCTTCCTTTTCTCTCAAAAATTCTTGAAAGGGTAGTTGTAAAACAGCTAACTGATCATCTGCAGAGGAATGGTCTATTTGAAGAGTTTCAGTCAGGTTTTAGAATTCATCATAGTACAGAAACAGCATTAGTGAAGGTTACAAACGATCTTCTTATGGCCTCGGACAGTGGACTCATCTCTGTGCTTGTTCTGTTAGCCCTCAGTGCTGCTTTTGATACTGTTGACCATAAAATTTTATTACAGAGATTAGAGCATGCCATAGGTATTAAAGGCACTGCGCTGCAGTGGTTTGAATCATATTTGTCTAATAGATTACAATTTGTTCATGTAAATGGGGAATCTTCTTCACAGACTAAAGTTAATTATGGAGTTCCACAAGGTTCTGTGCTAGGACCAATTTTATTCACTTTATACATGCTTCCCTTAGGCAGTATTATTAGACGGTATTGCTTAAATTTTCATTGTTACGCAGATGATACCCAGCTTTATCTATCCATGAAGCCAGAGGACACACACCAATTAGCTAAACTGCAGGATTGTCTTACAGACATAAAGACATGGATGACCTCTAATTTCCTGCTTTTAAACTCAGATAAAACTGAAGTTATTGTACTTGGCCCCACAAATCTTAGAAACATGGTGTCTAACCAGATCCTTACTCTGGATGGCATTACCCTGACCTCTAGTAATACTGTGAGAAATCTTGGAGTCATTTTTGATCAGGATATGTCATTCAAAGCGCATATTAAACAAATATGTAGGACTGCTTTTTTGCATTTACGCAATATCTCTAAAATCAGAAAGGTCTTGTCTCAGAGTGATGCTGAAAAACTAATTCATGCATTTATTTCCTCTAGGCTGGACTATTGTAATTCATTATTATCAGGTTGTCCTAAACGTTCCCTAAAATGCCTTCAGTTAATTCAAAATGCTGCAGCTAGAGTACTGACGGGGACTAGAAGGAGAGAGCATATCTCACCCATATTGGCCTCTCTTCATTGGCTTCCTGTTAATTCTAGAATAGAATTTAAAATTCTTCTTCTTACTTATAAGGTTTTGAATAATCAGGTCCCATCTTATCTTAGGGACCTCGTAGTACCATATCACCCCAATAGAGCGCTTCGCTCTCAGACTGCAGGCTTACTTGTAGTTCCTAGGGTTTGTAAGAGTAGAATGGGAGGCAGAGATTGATTGATTGATATAACCAGTATTATGAATTATTCTTATAGCTCTTTTCTGCAGTATGAATAATGGTTGTGTTGTACATTTATAATTATTGCCCCAGACCTCTGCACAATAGTGTAAATATGGGCAGAGTGTCGCCTATGCGCCTGGACTAAACCATTGTACAACTATGCAGGGGTGGAAGGGCCCTCAGAGATCTTTCAATATTATTGTTAGAGCAGAATTATGTTTTGCAACATTTATACATTCATTCTAATTATATTCTTTTACAACATGAATTGTATGGACATTAATAACATGCAACACAAAAATGTATTTAATGCCAATTTTTTTGTCTTGTTTTTTTTAATTTTCGTAATATTGCCCGTCTGAGCATCATTGTGTCTAGGGCTGAGATGGATGATCATTCATGCATTTGTCTCATCACATCTGGACTACTGTAACTTGCTGTTTTTTAGCCTGAGCAAGTCCTCTCTGGACTGCTTACAGTACAAACCGTCTAGGATGTGGCTGCAAAGTTTCTATGGGGTCATCAATGAGGTCATATGTAACTCTGATTCTTTTCACCTTGCTCCCCATCCATTTCAGGCTCCAATTTAAAATTCTGGATGTGACATTTAGAGCTCTGCAGTCAAACACCACCTTATATCACTGAAGTATTACACCCGTAGGTGACAAGCAGGTCTCTGAGGTCTTTGGACCTGGGCCTGTTGGTGGTGCCTAGGACAAGGCTGAAGACCAGGGCAGACTGTACATTCAAGGTGGTGGCACCTAAAATGTGGAAAGCACTGCCTTTGGACTTATGCTCAGTGGACTCTGTTGAAACTTTTAAAGTGAACCTCAAGACCCATTTGTATAGGCTGGCTTTTACCTGGCTTTTATCTGATTTTATGTTTCTGCTTTTCTTAATTTCTTTGTTCTTATGTGAAGAGCTTTGTGAGTTTTATCTTAAAAGGTGCTATATAAATGAACTTTACTTACTTACTGCTAATGCACTTTTTAAAATCTAAAATTGTATTTAAACTTCTTTGTACCCCACAAGCATTTTAAAGGCACCAGTCAATGAATTTATTTTTCATTCTGTGTGAGTGGCTCACTGCTGAACCCAGAGCAGGTGTCAAGATTTCCCTCCGGTGCCATGTGTTAGTTTCTCCACTAGATGACGCCCTCAGTTTTGTTTCACACCTGGATCAGATTACTGATAGACTATTTAAACCCTGACTTTCTGTTCATGTATTGCCAGATATTTGTGTGCCGTTTTTGTCTGTTGCCTTGCTTGCCGGGTTTTGCCTCGCCAGCTTCCAGAGCCACCTTCATTGATCTAGGCAGTCTCCAAGAGGATCAAACCTGAATGCCGCCCTGTGACCTTGACTGTGACTTCCAGTTGTGGACTTAAGATGCCGAAATGTCCTGCAGCAAAAGCTCAGGTAACCTGGCCTCCCCTCTAATTCCTGTATTACAGTGAACTGTCTTATCCTGATGTTCCAGATGTTTCCGGTATGGCTCCCAAGCGTTCCTGGATCCTGGCTCTGACTACCTGCACAGCAACATCACTTTGAAACTCTGTGGCTCTTGGCGCAGAGCGCATCTCGACTACATGCCAGTTAAGTTCCTCCTTGTCTCAGTGGGATCCCGTTCTCACTCGTACTTGTTTGTGACTGTGCTCTGATAAAGAACTGTTCCAAGAAGTCTTCCTAAGAACTGCATAAACTCTGATATCAAACAATTGAGAACCCAGTTGTATCAAGTACTGCTTAATTGGAAATGCATTACAACATGCAGCACTTGACCTCTCACCTTTGGATAAAACCTATGAACTATGAACAATTCCTGAACAGTGAACTTTATTTCTTAAGAAAAAAACTTTATTTCCTGCCCTCTGAAACAACCTGTGTTAAACATTTTATGAAGTGTGATTGTTTTGAGGCTCCAGCATTACGAGTGCATTCACTCACCCTGTGTGTTTTTATTCCCCATAGTTCCTGGTCTCGGAGGCAAGCGTTCCACCTAGTTCTGAACCCTGAAACCTTAGTTGATATTATCCTTCAAGACTGGCCCAGGATCTTGCAGCTCCCTTATTTCACCACCAGGAGGCGGGTCATCTCTCCACTCTGCAGGGACCACAGTGCAGCATCCTTACTTTATTATAAATAAAAATATTTTCCTTTGTACTCTTCTCCGTGTCCAGCTCCCTGCATTTGGGTGCATTGCCTGCAATGGTTCGGTCCCACCTGAACCTCTAACCATAACAGCAGGTTCATGATTTCAGTGCAGGCAGGTTACTTTTGCTACTGCAGCAAACTTAATAAATGTTTTCAGTGAGTCATGTATGTGTTGAAATGATTGTTTAAATTTGACTTAATACAAGACAAACCTATTAATTTTATTAATCTAAATTATATTATAAAATGGAATACAAAAACCCACAATATTTCCAATAAAGATACAACAGTTCTGTTTAATTGTCTTGTTCATTTACTCACTATCAACAAACCCTTGGAAACACATTCACAACATTGTTGCCAAAGGCAGATGCACTAATAGCCTATTTGCTTCAGTGTTAGGCCCAGAGAGCCTTATGCAGATTTTCAAAGAAACCATCATGATAGTGGTACTTCTTATGTTAATAATACTTTTCTGCTGACAGTTGAAATTACACAATTGTCATTTTACTATTCCCTAGTTTTCCCACACTTGCCATTCTGTGCTTGACAAGGGAAATATAATGTGTTTGTACAGTTTTAGTAATGTTAGAGATATATGTTTAATTTTTTTTAACGAAGTTAAAGCAACAATAAAACATCTGCAGAATTGCATAATGAGGCCAACAGAATTGTTTGAGGCATAAATCCTTACTCTTTGGAACAGAGGTACAATTCAAGATAAAATTCCTTTTCAAATTCAAATTTCCTTAATTAATGAATCCAATCCTGTCAAAATTTATTTTTATATATATATATATATATATATATATATATATATATATATATATATATATATATATATATATATATATATATATATATATATATATATATATACACACACACACAAAGGTTTACATACCCTGGCAGACTTTTTGGGTTTTTGGCAATTTTTTCTGAGAATATGAATGATAACACAAAAATGTTTTTCACTCATGGTTAGTGTATTTGGATGAAGCCATTTATTGTCAAATAACTGTATTTACTCTTTTTAAATCATAATGACAACAGAAACTACCCAAAAGACTCTGCTCAAAAGTTTACATACCTCTGTTCTTAATACTGTGTATTGCCCCCTTTGACATCAATGACAACTTGAAGTCTCTTGTGGTAGTTGTGGATGAGGCTCTCTGATGGTAAAGCTGCCATTGAATATGTCTTGGACTTTATTTGCATCAATTATGAAGAAATGCAAACAGTATGGCACTCTATGGTAAATCTGCACATAGTAGACAGTTCTCAAAAACTGAGAGACTGCGCAAGAAGGAGAAGGCACTAAGACACCCAGACAACCCACAAGAAGATATAGGCGTATGTGGCTGTTACTGGAGATATTGTACACAGTGCAAATTTTGTATCACCAGTTATACAGCTTCACGATGAGGAGGATTTTCTTAAAACAAAGACCTGAAAGTTTAGCAACAAATTGCCAGAAGGTACATCTGAGATGCAAGCCTAGATTTGATCTGTTTTGGTGAAAGAACAGTCTTCTCCGTTCTACTCCACAATGAAGCTAAGAGTGGTGATGCAAAATGCAAAGTTCAATCTTTGTCTCAGACCAGAGAATTTTGTTTCTCATGGTCTGAGAGTCCTTCAGGTGCCTTTTAGTAAACTCCAGGTGGGCTGCCATGTACCTTTTACGAAGGAGTGGGTTCCACCTGATCACTCTGCCATACAGGCCTGATTGGTGGATTGCTGCAGAGATAGTTGTCCTTCTGGAAGGTTCTCCTCTCTCCACAGAGGAATGCTGGAGTGAGTGACCATTGGGTTCTTGGTCACCTCCCCGACTAAGGCCCCTCTTCCTCAGTGTAGATGGGTGTCCAGCTCTAGGAAGAGTCCTGGTGGTTCTGAACGTATTCCATTTACAAATGATGGAGGTCACTGTGCTCATTGGGACCTTCATAGCAGCAGAAATGTTTCTGTTCCCTTCCAAAAATTTCTGCCATGGCACAATCCTCTCTCTGAGGTTGACAGACAATTCCTTTGACTTCATGCTTGGTATGTGCTCTGAAATGCACTGTTAACTGTGGGACCTTTTAAAATCATGTTCAGTCAACTGAATTTAAACCAGGTGGACCCCAATTAAGCTGTAGAAACAAGGATGATCAGTGCAAACAGGATGCACCTGAGCTCAGTTTTGAGATTCATATAAAAGGTTCTGAATACTTATGTACATGTGATTTCTTGTTTTTTTTCTTTAATAAATTTGCAAAAATCTCAAAAAGATTTTTCACATTGTCTTTGTGGTGTTACAGTAAGAACGCAAATGGAATGGAAGGACCCAAATGCGGGAGGCTGAATGGATAGATGAACATAAACAAATGTACAAACAGAGAATTTGGAAATATACTAGAAGCCCGAGTGTGGAGGCACAGACTGTGCTGCCATTGAAACATGGAGCTGCAGTCCTGAGGAACAGAAACCACAGATAACTGACGATGTGAACCAGGATGGTGGAGAAGTCAATACCAGATCCAGGGATGATAGTTGATGATAGACCAGGGCTAGGCGGTAGCCTGTGGAACTGACTGGGTGAGGAATCACTGCGGAGGAGCAAAGAGATAAAGGTGAGTATGGTGTGGAACGCCTGAGTTCAAAGACAAAAGATAGCGTAGGAATGGTCAAGATGTGCAGGACTCAAAAAATGGAGTAGGAATGCATAGAGCACAGTGCACCACAACTTGTATTGGAAATACAGCAAAACCTTTCATAGACTAGAGAGGGGCCAGTTACCAAGTTGAGACAACTGAGTTTCCAGTGACGATGGAAGTGCTGAACCAAGATTTAAGTACAGATGTGATGATGAGCTGTCGGTGCACTGATCAGCTCCACGGCACACCACCTGGAACACAGAGAGAAAACAGGGCAGGACCCAACAGAAACCAAGGCGGCAGACAACATATGGGGTATTGTGTGTAGAATTTTGAGGAACTAAAATGAATTTGTAACATAACAAAATGTGGAAATTGAAGCACCATGAATACTCTCCGGATGCACCGTATCTCCTATTGTTGTAGCAGCTGATCTCAGCGGGCCATCTTTCTGATGTATTCATGGATGCCCTTTGTCTCATCATGGATTGTGACTCTGACCATAAACCTTTCATTGCTCAGAGAACCTCGGGGTGCTGGACTTTGGGTGGAAACCTCCGTGCATTGTGAGGAGTTGTCGAGTTTTGATACCACCTACTGTGGAACATGACTGAGACATAAAAATAAAGCTTGGATACTGCCCGGGTTAACAAGGTCCATGTCACTTGTTAAGGATGGGAAATGGGCTAATGAAAGAAAACATACATGGACAAGACTGACAGCATGGAACTGATGGAGTGCCACTATGACAGAAGACCCAATGAGACAGGTTACATGCAACTCATGTGGAAGCAGAAGACCAACCTTCACACTGACCAAGAAGCATCTGGTAGCACAGTGTTCTAACATCAATATATATAATGTATGTATATACTACCAGTCAAAGGTTTGGATGCACATTTCCTTTCAACTGAATGGGAAAGTGTGTCCAAACTTGTGACTGGAACTACATATGAACAAGAAATGGAAACATTTTAGGCAGGATGGTGGTTTAGTGAATAGCAGTGATACTTCACAGCAAGAAGGTTGTGGGATTGCTTTCTGCCCTTTCTGCATGCTCTCCCTGTGTCTGCGTGGGCTTCCTCTGGGCACACTGGCTTCCTTCCATGATCAAAAACATGCTTTGAAGCATCTACCAGGGACAACGAATGGAAATCAGCCGATGGCTATCGTGGCTTGTTTACTGATGTACAAGAACTTGCACTGTCCCTTCACAAATAAATGTAAAAATCCTGGGGCTCCAAATTTCTATTAATTTTGTTGTTATTACCAAACATTGTGAAATGAGGAAATTGTTGTAGACATGAATTCATTTTGACTAATAGAGTGCAACTTATTTTAGACTGATGACAACTGCAATGAAATTTGATACTATCAGGAATAATTGCACAGCTTCCCATTCTTCTTCATGTAATCAACACGCAAATGACCCTCATATAGAGCTGAAAACTCCTCTTCTTCACCCATGCATAATAAGCTCAATAAGGTCTCTCATAAATCACTGTAATTGAAAGGATTCCTCCCCGGCTGCTCCTTACAAGACACCTCAAAGACACAGACAGGGTGAACAATCCCTGATGCTCCATTTGAACTCCAGATGAACTGGAAGCTAAAACCACCTCCGGCTAAAAGAAAGAGGACATCGCAGAAAGATTTCACAGACAGATTCAAATTCAGAATGATTTGATGTTATGGTTCTGCCAAAGACACTCAGATGTGTCTTTCTTCTTAAACTGCAAGGATTAGTTCTGTGACATCATTCCCCAGATTGTCGGGGGAGACACAGACAACAGATGCTCAACACTTGCCACTTATGTTTTCCTCCAATAGCTAGCATTCAGTGTGTGTTCCTAAAGCATGGCAATTTCGCAGTAACTGTTTCACTTGAGTGTGACACAAACAGACTGAAATGCCATTTAAATACATTTAATATCATGAATGTAAATTATCAAAATAAATAAATATGCATTGCATCCAGAAAGTATTCACAACACTTCAATTTTTCACATTCTGTTATATTACAGTCTTATTCCAAAATGGAGTAAATTATTTTTTTTCACTCAAAATTCTACTCACAACACCCCATAATGATATCATGAAAAAGGTTTTGTGAAATCTTTGCAAATTTATTAAAAAAAATTAATAAGAAATCACGTGTACGTAAGTATTCACACCATTTGCTCAATAATTTGTTGATGCACCTTTGGCAGCAAATACAGCCTCAAGTCTTCTTGAATATAATGCCACAAGCTTGGCGCACCTGTCTTTGTACCGTTTTGCCCATTCCTCTTTGCAGCACTTCTCAAGCTCCATCAAATTGCATGGGGAGCGTTAGTGCACAGCCATTTTCAGATCTCTCCAGGGATGCTCCATTGGATTCTGGTCTGGGCTCTGGCTGGGCCACTCAAGGACATTCACAGACTTGTCCTGAAGCCAATCTTTAGAGATGTTGGCTGTGTGCTTAGGGTTATTGTCCTGCTGAAAAATGAACCACTGACCCAGTCTGAGGTCAAGAGCATTCCGGAGCAGGTTTTCATCCAGGATGCCTCTGCTGCATTCATGTTTTCCTCAATCTTGACTTGTCTCTTAGTTCCTGCCACTGAAAAACATCTCCACTCTGTTGTATTATTGCTTTTGTACTTTTTGTTATGCTTTTTTTCTATTTATTCTTCAGGTTTTGTTTCTGTCATTTTACATTCTGTTAGATTTCAAATGCATTCATCCTTCCTTTGTTTACTTAATGTTTACACCTGTCACTCATTAGTTAATTCAGTATTTAAACCCTCACTTGTCTGCCTTTATTGGCCGATTGATTCACTTTGATCCTTGTGGCTCCTACGTATGAGCCTTGTGAGTATTTTATGATCAACCATTACCTTCTTCCTATCTTATTCCTGCCAGTGGTTATTGCATCATATAATGCATTTTTATGGAATCTGTTCCATCTGCCCCATTTTGTTTGTTCACTGTATGGATTTTTGTTACCTTGGAAATCTTCTGCAAATAAATCACCTCAGATTTTGCTCTTAATCCTTGTGTCTTGCTGCCTGCTTCTTGGGGAACAACCTTGACTATTTGTGATCCAAACCATAACACAAGGATAGTTCTAGGGTATCCAACCCCCTGTTCATGTTGACCCTGGTTATTTTCCCCCTGGACATTTCCCCCTTAAGCCTGGGTCCCACCAAATAATGAAGGATGAATAAGGAGCCACGCATGGGTGTGTCAGTGATTATTTGAAGAATGACCCACGTTTTCATCTATCACGTATCCGCTATGAAGGTGCCTCTATGTGCCTCTCTGTACCCCGCATGTGCCATGTAGCAGCCTCTAGTAAGCCATGACTGACCTGTCATTAGAGCCTCGCATGGCTCGCATCAGCCACACTAAGCCACGTAGTGCCATAATAGCGGCATGATAACGCCATGTTGGTAAACATTTTGGCATGGGTTTGGTCCAAACCTCCAGCCCTCCCACACCTGGTTCCTTTAAAGTGTGGGTTTTCAATTCACAGATTCACAGCAGCATTTAAAGATGTCCCATTTTTTAAATGCAGTCCAAAAATAGACACTCCAGTACAGTCCCGCGGTTGTGCGCTGTGCGCCAGTCTGCTGTCCACCTGTAATGCACCAGACCAGCTAGAACTGAACCAAGGGTTCCTGGAGAGCTGCCTCACTGGCTCCGCGGCTTGCTGGCTTTATTTCTTCTGTGGCTTTAAACATACAAACTGTGATTCCATAAACTTTATGTTTGTCTGTTTATTTCTGCAAAATCGCTATTTTGCACGTGCGCTGCTGTTGTCCTTTCATGGACAGACGCCTCTGTGCTCCTCCTCACTGACTTCCTTTCCATCCGTGGCTTGCTGGCTTTATTTTTTCCCTAGCTTTAAACACAGTCATTTTAACACATGCCCAGTCATTTTTACACATTTTTGACATGCCCAGCTGTTACACAATTTCTCGGATACTCACTCGACTGAAAAGCTACCGAAAGCTGTCTGAATCTTCGAATGGTTTCCAACACGGACATGCTTTTTGTTGTGTGCCATTAGTGGCTCCGTCCCGACGCGCGAATTCCTCTGCACGTCTTTCATTACAAAATCTCCTGTAACAGTGGAATGTGCCGCAAAACTGCTGATGTACACCTCTTCCACAATTTCTCTGGTAGTCAGACGACGTCCTGGATCAACACAGCCTTCACTTTGGAAATGATCTGGTCGTTTCAGCCTGTCGATGGCCGCTTAGAGCGCGGCGCGCCCTGTGCCACTGTGGGCCGTCTTTAATCCGGTTGTCATGATCCTTAATCTGTGTGATGCCCAGAGTATCGTCACCAAAAGCCATCTGAATCTTCTGAATGGTTTCCACCTGGCTGTCTCTCACAGTTTCTGGAAAAATTTGATTCAGTGCTGCTCCAATCACTCAGCCATTTTCCTGACAATAAAAATCCGACGAGGAGGCTGGACCAGTGCTCACTCAAAGCCTGCCCACAGGCGAATGACACAACCGACAGGCGTGAAAAAACTCACGCATGCACACGAAGGTTCAAGCTTGGCTGATGTAAGCGCACATGATTCAAATCCGTATAGTTTTTAAAAAAAATAAAAAGGTCGGATAGTTTTCTAACAGACCTCATATTTCTTGCGCGGCTTTAAACACACATCCACTTTCACGCGGTCACCCAAATTTTAACTTTGTGTTTGTCCAGTATTGACTGAAAAATCACTCTTTTGTGACCTGGCCTTCTGCCCAAATGCTCGTTTAAAGCGTGATGAGTGACTGCCTCAGTGCGCACACACAGCGGAGCTCATGTGATTCATTAACAAGATATTAAATCAACATACTTTTACATACAACAGACATCAACATACAACAGACATACTTTTACAGTTAGGAACTGTTTTATCAAGCTATAAAAAACATTAAAATAGTTACCTTAAGCTGTTCAAAATACATTCCACATGGAGCAAGAAAGAGAGGAGAAAAGCGTCTAGATGAAACAGTCCTCCGTGATTCCAGAAGCGATTAGATGTGTTTTCAGCATCCAAGGTTTGGCAGAAAATGATTAATCCGCTACAAAATAATTATTTTAAACACAGCGTCCAGCACACAGAGCAGGTGGAATTGTGTGCGCAAGAGGGCAGTTGCTCCAAAAATAGCCTCTCCAGTCCTGCGTAGCTGCCAGGCGCACGGATAATGGACTTTTAGCAGACTCGTAAGCACCACACAAATGCCTCTAAGTCATTGTAGTACCTCGTACACAAACTGCGCCACGCTGTTGTTGCTAAAATTTGAACTTCTTGAAATTAGCGTCATGCTCAGAGATGAGCCTCGTTAACTGCAGATAATGGCTCCAAGAGCCACTCAGAGCCACAAAACTCCCACGATAGCTGAAGAAACCCCCTCGTAGCAAAGAAAACATGCTGAGTGGCTCATTATTCATCCTTCATTATTTGGTGGGACCCAGGCTTTAGGTCATTTCTCCCCAGCTCCCCCTCCGCTTTTCCGATTATCTCTCCCTCACCCTGTGCATGTTTCTTTTTTTATATTACATTATATTTACCTTTTAAACTGTATAAACGACAGTAAATATAAACAAAACATATTCCTGTTTTAGTGGGACTTTATTTTAATAACTAAATATTTACAAAATAAGCATGAAAAATAGACATTACTATTTGATAATTTGGCACATCAGGTGTTGCTGTATCAATGAGTCTTTTCAAATATGCTAAACATTAATCTTTTTACGACATTGTTTATAACTGCAAATTGTGGGCAATACCAAGGAGGAAGTCCAAGCAATCTCTCTTTTGGTCGTTGGCCACAATGGTTTCAATTCTGCAAGTGGTGTCCCGATACACTTGGCGTTGTGGTGGGGCAGGTTCGCCGGCTCCAACTGCTGCACAATGACTCTGTTCATTGCTTGTTCCTTCTTTAGTATATCCAAGAACACCCAGATGTTCGGGTGGTGACAGCCGACATTAGCAGTCAGGCAGCAGTGCCAGCTGGTAGGAAAGCAACTGGGTTGATAATCAGCACCTCCAAATCTGAGACAATAGTCCTGTGTTGGTAAAAGGTGGATTGTTCCCTCTGGGTCAGGGGAGAGTTATTGCTCCCAAGTGGAGGGGTTTAAGTATTTCAGGGTCTTGTTCAGGGTCTTGTGGGGCTAAGATGGAGTGTGAGAATGATAGATGGATTCGGATGGCCTCTGATGTTTCAGGGATGCTGTACCGAACTGTTATGGTGAAGAAAGATCTGAGCCAGAAGGTGAGGCTCTCAGTTTACCACCCGATTTGTGCTCCTGTCCTCACCTGTGGTCAGACCATTAATGCAACATCAAGGAAAATATTTGTGTTTGTCTTAAGTTCTTTCAAAGTCCAACTCATACTTATGTTCTTTGCCCAAATCCTCATGACAGATGTAAAATGAGAATACTGTGAAAATTAGTTTACCTTCTCTTACCTACTGGTGATATCTTCCAGGCTGTAATATGCAGTGCCCGATGGGGTCCATAATACTTTCACATTGTCGCCGACCGAACGGTCCCCCCTAAAAATCGGTCCGCCTTTTGCATCTGCACATGCATCATCAGCCACGGTTCATGGATTAAAACCTCGTTTCTGCTTCAAACTGCACTCCGATCATCATCTATCTCAGTGACAGATAACTAAAGCTTGGGTACAACAATCATTTCCACATAAATTCAGCATTATTTCTTCATAAAACACAGATGAAGCGATCAGAGCCCCGTGGCTAAACGAGCTGCTAGCTGATGCGTTCACTGCGCGTCGGTCATTTCAAAGCATCACAGAATTTTGCCGGGTTTCTCCTTAAAATGGCCTCGTTTCTGCTTAAAACTGACTTTAGAATGATTTAAGAGGCTTTACCTTTATCATCTGATGGTTAATAATCCCATAAATCCATTTGATTGTTGTGCGTGAAGAGACTCTGTCTCAGACCTGCTGCTGTGGTCAGAAATGACACACCTCACCCACCTTAGAAATGGATGAAAATCCACACAAATCCAAACTCAAACTCCAACCCAAGTCAGTAAAGCAAGACATATGTTAAACAAAATCTTTCATGTGATGCCTGTGAGGTATTTCTTATCAGCTTTGTAATACCATCTAATGCACACTGCTTGATAAATCCTGCACAGTGACTTATTGTCCACACTGACCTGCAGTCTGCACTGAGTCAGAGTATTTGTGTGACCTGTAGGTAAAGCTGAAGGTGCTGTGTTAAGAGTGAAACACGTGTGAGGCGTCCTCATCCTGGCAACACAAGGAGATTTATTGCCTATTGATTCACACCCTCCCTGAACACCCCCCAAAGACACCCACAGTACATTGTTGACTCATGAGTTGCACAGCCTCAAGCTCATGAATCATTTTCTTAAAAAGAATATTTCCCTGTTTCCCCACTCTCCTTTTTTGTGATTTCACATCCTCTGTCAAATAGATAAAGTACTCTCTGTGTGCAGCCAAATAAAGAAACTGTTTTTCCCTGCCATCATGTGTTTTGCTTGTTGGGAGCGAGAGGGAATGAAATCACGGTGAATGTTGTTTTGCTGCTCCCTCAAAGCTTGGCCTCCCTTTTCTGAGTTGGGCGTTCCATTCATAACGAACACAGAGTCTTGTCTTTCACTCAGGCCGGAAACTTCAAGAACCTGCTTGATTATTTAGCCGGTACATGTTGGCTGGCCATCGGATGTACATATTGGTCAATGTTTCTTTGCATTCCATTACGGCATGGGGTTGTCATAATGCTATTGCTGTCAGAAACCTGCTACTCCAGGGTTTGACTCCTCCCCTGCTTGGACAGCTTAATCCACAGTTGAGACACTGCTTGAAGTTTAGGCTGCCAGTTGGCCTGCAAGGCATCACTGCCTGATGCAACCTTAGACTGCTCCCCAGTGTGGCTCTCTTTAGGAAGCCAACCAACACTTCAACAACCCTATGCAGGTCATTATTGTCCTGTTTCACAGGGCACCACTTTACTATGGTCGCCCACGATCCACTCACTCACTCACTCACTCACTCATCTTAAACCGCTTATTCCAATTGAGGGTCGCGTGGGGCTGGAGCCTATCCCAGCAGTCATAGAGCATGAGGCGGGGTACACTCTGGACAGGACATCAGTCTGTCGCAGGCCCATGATCCAAAAAAGTGCAAAAACTGGATGAAACAGCTCCCCTGCTAACAGGTTGGCTTACAAAGTGCAGACGTGGCAACCTGCAACCCAAAAATGAAACAAGGGAGCTCTGCCCTTGGCTAGAATCACAACAAATGCTGCTTCAGCTTCACATTAATACCCCTTTTAAAGAAGTTTGAACATGAAGTGGTTAAGACCATGAATACCCGTAACGTACCATGTACTGTCAACGAGTTTGAGAATTGGGACGAAATTTTTGAACAGTTCAAAAATTGGATCCTAATTTCAAATCTAGTGCTACTGATGGCTGTAACGACTACATATACCAATTTTGTTCAAGATTGACAAGATGTTACTACGATGCTTCAAAATGTGCCCCAATTTGCTAAACAGGAAGGAACAGTGCTCTGTGGAATAGCTCTGTTAGCTGGAGATCATTGATCCTTGATGTTTTAGTCCTTTACCCCAGTACACCTCCTGGTGGCGGTGCAATGGCAGGGATTTTTCACTTATGCCGCATATTGCTGCCCTCAGCATTGCCAGGCCCCCAACGGTCATGTTTCATTCTCATCCACAACCAGACGCTGCCTTTCTTAGCTTCATCAGCCAGCATCTTCATCACCTTCCAAAACTCTGCTCCTGCCATCCCCACACCCCCATATTGCAGAGAAGATATGATGTTTAGAAGCCAACAAACCCCAAGCATCTCACCTCTACTCTTGTGCCAGCCTCCCTGCACTCAGCCACCAGGTCTGTGTACTTTTCCTGCATTTGCTCATGGGCTGCCTTCTGCCTGACCTCTCATGGCGCTGTGATCTCCACCAGCAGGACAGCCTTGCTGGCCACAGAGATGTCAGGCTGTCATATTGCCAGGATTCCTCTTGGAAAATGGAGTTGCCTCCAATGTCAGCTTTTAAGCTTCGTTCCCTGCTGGGTGAGGGGAGTCTTGCCATGGCTCTCTCGAGCAGGGTGTTCCTGTTCTCTGAATCTGACAAAATGGGTGGACTGCTTAGCCAAAACAGGAGGCCTGCTGTTGGCATCCTGCCTATGAGCCTCTAGGATGTTTGCCAGCTTCCTCAGTACCAAAAGTAGATCTTTGCTTTGAGTCTGACATGAAATATGTTTTTGACTCCAACACAAAATCAACAAAGAAACAGGTCTGGTCTGGAGCATGCACCAGGGCCACACATCACTGCATTCACTAGATCACGGAACCACCTGGGATCCTCATTGACAACCACCCAAACAGACAACCGGTTGATCCTACCTCTCGAAACTAACTATGTACAGTATTGGCTGCAGTTAGGACCGTAGGCATCCCCTGGGTCCTCAACACTGAGGCTTATGTGTAAGTAGTTCCCCATATCTGAGTTCAGGAAAGAGCAGTTTCCTCTACTACTACTGCTACTACTGCTACTTGCTCTACTAGTTGTTCCTTAAATATTATCATGTTTTGATTGTTTTATTGTATATATAATATATTTCTAATCCTATTTGCTGTTTTGACTTACTCAACAAATTATGGAACCATTCATGAATTCACAGTGTCAAAAACCTGCAGCTCTACATCTGTCTCGTGGTTCAAGATTCTACACTCTTACCGCAGCAGAGCACATTGAAAATGTGTGTTTGCTGAGGTACAACAATGACAGATGTAATAAAAATAAACCTGCCATTCGGGGCATACTCCTGCATTCATCAACCCGTCTGAGCAAGCCTTCTGTGCTGGTTCACCCGGGGAAACTCCATTTTTCACCTGCTAAATGCTGCCAAAGTGCACCCAGTCCCCACTGCCTGTGTCCTTTAGAAAGACTACATCTAGGTTTTATTTATGTCACTGGGAAAACACAGAAGTTATAGTCTGGAGAAATGTGAACCAGCTGTCATATGTGATCCATTCAGTACTTCTTGACTAAGGTATTCGTGGAGATGCATTATGGTTTAGTACTAACTTGTCCATTTCCTCAGTGTTGCTTTAAATTAAACATATTACAACAATGTGCACACACATCATGTTCCACATTACTGAATTTAAAGCTACAGGGTGTAGGATTTAGTGTCACTGAGTGAGGAGGTTGCAGATTGCACTCAGTCACAATTTTGTTTCCCTTAATGTTTTTGTTTCTTTGGCAAGGGAATGTAAGTTTCTTGCCCTTTCCTGTGATAAACAATACATTTGAACCTTCATTTCACAAAAGTGAGGCATGTCAAATTTATTACTGTTCCCCCTTCTGTTTTATGACAGTCTTATGGCCACTCTGCAAAAATGCAAAAGACAGTGCAAGTATGTCCCTTTTGGGCTACTTTTTCAACATTGTAATCTAACATTGCTTCCTCCATGAGGGGGTCCGCAATCCATGTAGCTACAAAGTGCATTTTAAAGCTTATGAAAATACATCCATTTCTTGTAGATAATTATAAACAAATGAACAGATGGTTATGGCCCTTTCATGCATACCACGAAGTTGGGCAAAACAGCTGAATCTGGCTGAATCAGGCCGAATGGACCAAACTTGATACAGTGAGAAAAATAAGTATTTGAACACCCTGCGGTTTTGCAAGTTCTCCCACTTAGAAATAAATCATGGAGGGGTCTGAAATGTTCATCTTAGGTACATGTCCACTGTGAGAGACATAATCTAAAAAAACAATCCAGAAATCACATTGTATGATTTTTTTAAATAATTTATTTGTATGTTACTGCTGCAAATAAGTATTTGAACACCTGTGAAAATCAATGTTAATATTTGGTACAGTAGCCTTTGTTTGCTATTACAGAGGTAATTACTAATGTAGTAGTATAATAATAGTGTATTATAGTATAATAGTGAGATCTTGCATGGAATCCCAGACCGAGGGAGATTGACAGTCATCTTGTGTTTCTTCCACTTTCTAATAAATAATCATAACAGTTGTTGTCTTCTACCAAGCTGCTTACCTGTTGTCCTGTAGTCCATCCCAGCTTTGTGCAGGTCTACAGTTTTGTCCCTGGTGTCCTTAGACAGCTCTTTGGTCTTGGCTATGGTGGACAGGTTGGAGTGTGATTGACTGAGTGTGTGAACAGGTGTCTTTTATACAGGTAACAAGTTCAAACAGGTGCAATTAATACAGGTAAAGAGTGCAGAATAAGAGGGCTTCTTAAAGAAAAATTAACGGGTCTGTGTGAGCCAGAATTCTTGATGGTGAATGAATGCTGTCCGACTGCTGCCCGAATACCCAGAATGTGGCACGAAGCTGGGCCAAATGGATCGGGCAAAGTCAGAGTGCAGCAATGCCCGAATCCAAGTTGAATGCGCTGAGAACACGGAACAAATACCCAGAAATAGTCCGAACACGGCCAGAACACAGCCCAAATACCCTGAGACTGGAAGACTGAAAGAACACCAGGCAGAATGCAACCCCTCTGCTACATGACACACTCGGCCCCCATTTGTGTTGCTGGGGGGCCACACGACACACTCGGATGCCATTCATGTCATTTGGGGGGGCAGGACACAGTCAGTCACCATTTGTGTGGCATTCGGTCAAATCGGCCACCATTTGTGTTGCTTGGGACAGGGACACACGACAGACGAGATGGCCATCCATGTTGCTCAGGAGAAAACACGACACAGTCGGTTGGCATCCGTGTTGCACTCGGCCCCCACTTGGGACATCCTGGATACACAGGTGCGATCCACGTTGTCTGTGCCCCACCCGGTCAGCCATGGTCTATGGTTGTTGCCCGTTTCTGTATGTCGGCTGACCCTGTTCAGATTGTCTCGACGGTTGTCTGGGTGTCGTTTCGACCGCTTCGGATGCAGTCAGACCGCGGCCATGCAGCTCCACGACCGCCCTTTAGCCTTCGCCACCTCGACTGCACCTTGACAGTGGTGTCATGTGCGCTACATTTGGGCTGGCCGCGCAAATGGGCCCGGCTGTTGTGAGTGCACTGTGACTACTGTTGGAGGACTTTGGACTGCACCTTGACTTTGGCTGAGTGTGGGTCAAATGGCCATTTGGGCGCCATTTGCTGTCATTCGCACTGTAGTGTGAAGGCTACCTTATGAATGCTATATTCCATAACTGTTCATCAAAGCCTCTAAATCATACATACTGTTCATGGCTTTAATCTTTGGACAAATACATTCATCATTTTCTACAGCCGCTAACTCCTGGAAGGCCACAGGGTTGGGCTTGGAGCCTATCCTAGCAGTGATAGGGCGTGAGGTAGGGTATGACCTGAACAGGATGCCAGTCCATGGCAGGGCCACATATAGACAGAAAAACACAGTCACACGCACCTACGGTCAAGTTCAAGTTCATAACATGCATGTCTTTGAAAGTGGGAGGAAGTTGGAGCACCTGGAGGGAACCTACTTGAACACAGCAGAACATGCAAACTCCACTTAGAAAAGACCAGATGGGAAACAATCTCACCACCTTCTTGCTGTGAGGCAACAGTGCTAACCGCTAATTCACTATGCCCCCCACAAACACATTATATGTGACAAAAAAATTCAAACAGCACAGGCAAACACATCCTTCTATGGACACACACACACACACACATTTTTTTTCTTTTGCCTGTGGCATTATCGTTTATTTATCTGGAGAGTTTCCATCAGCTTGCAGATACTAAAGCAGAGTAGCACAGCCATTTTACATCCCAGTCCCTTCTCTGTGTTTTATGATAAATGTTCTCAAAGTGCTCTGCATTTTACCCAGAGTGCACATAAAATACAGGGTAGCTAAAGCCATAACTCTCTCACATCCATTCTCACGATTGCTAGCGGTTCAGAATCTCAAAATGCCTTTATTGTTACAGTGAGGATAACAGCTGTTTGCAGCCTTAAAAAAAAAATCAAACAGTTTAGGGTAACCTCAAATACTGCCATAAATTATATCTAACTGGAATTAAACAACATAATAACAAATGACTTACACATTTATTTTACATTTCTAAAAACAGGAACATGCATGTTGCTTTTTTTGATCACCATCTGCCAACAGAGTATATTATTATCATAATATACTGTAAATCACCAGTGAGGACTGAGCGCTGTGCCACACATGCAGAAATGTCTCTTTAGGATGGAGGAGCTGACCTATCTCCTTGGCTTCATAAAGTTGTACGCACACTGAAAGATATATATATATATATATATATATATATATATATATATATATATATATATATATATATATATATATATATATATATATATATATATATATATATATATATACGAGGTCCGACCTTATTATGTTTTTAAAAAACCATATGGATTTGAATCACATGTGATTGCGTCAGACAAGCTTGAACCCTCGTGCGCATGCATGAGTTTTTTCATGCCTGTTGGTTGCGTCATTCGTCTGTGAGCAGGCTTTGAGTGAGGTGTGGTCCACCCCTCTCGGCGGATTTTTTTTTGCGAATAAATGTCTGAATGATTTGGAGCTTTGCTGCATCAATTTTTTTTCCAGAAACTGTGAGAGACCTCCAGGTGGACACCGTTCGAAAATTTATATGGCTTTCAGGGACGATTTTATGGGGATTAAACAGATTAAGGAGTGTTACTGCCCCTTTAAGGACTGCCCACAACTGCTGAGAGCGCGGCGCGCTCCCAGCCCCCATCGACAGGCTCACACCCCGCTGAAACAACCAGATCATTTCCAACGTGAAGTGTTATGTGGGCCGCTGAAGAGGAGGTACTGCTGGCCCACCACCACCAGAGGGCGCCCTGCTTGGAGTGCGGGCTCCAAGCACGAGAGGGTGCCAGACCCAGAAGAAGTGACAGCTGTCACTCATCGCACCAGCTGTCACTCATCTACACCACTATATAAGCCGGACTGCAACTCCACCTCCCCGCCGAGAAATCAACTACCGAAGAGGTAATTTTCTCTGCTGACTCATATCATTGAGTGATAATCTGAACTTCTTTTGCAGCCGTTATCCTGTGGTGTTTGTCCTTATCTGTGGGATTGGCGTTTGGTGTGATCAGCGACGGCTTCGCCTCACACCCCAAACCAGATAAGTGGTTAAGCAGGAGCTGCACGAGTGTGTGATTGGAGGTGGAGGTGCTCCCTCCTAACTGAGTGCAGACTGTGGATTACTGAGTGTGCGACTTCACACTCATCCATCCTGTCTTGTTTTCTGCCAGCAGTACCAGGGTCGACAGCCGAAGACAGAGGCCACCTGGGGACTCGGGACTTGGCGACTCCGGTGTTCTTCAGACCGTTGGTGGTGGAAGCCGTGTGGGATGCGGCTCATCTCTCGTCGGGGGTCTTCTATCTTCGAGCCTGCCCACACGTCACCTGGTGTTAACTGACTATATATATTTTGTGTGTTTAGTTGTGTGTTGTCACAACATTAAATTGTTACTTATTGGCTTATTCATTGTCCGTTCCTTTGCGCCCCCTGTTGTGGGTCTGTGCTACGACACCTTCCCAACAGGATTTCTCGGCCATTCGTCATGGATTCCGAGGGGCGTCAACCCGAGCTTGAACGGCCAATGGAAGAGCCAGGAGGGCAGGCGTCAGCAGGAGGCGTGTTGAGTGAGCTGCAGCAGATTTTAACCGCCTTCACGGCTCGGCTGGATTTGGTGACCGAGCAGAATGTTCTCCTTAACCGGAGGGTGGAGGCTCTCACCGCCAGGGTGGAAGCACGCGATCAGGGCGCTGCTGCAGCCACTCCTCTTGCTGGTCCTGGGCCCGTAACAGACATTCCACTGGTCATTCAACGACCCCCCCCCACTGTCCCCTGAAGCATACATAAGCCCTCTGGAACCATACGGAGGCTGTGTTGAGACGTGCGCAGACTTCCTCATGCAGTGTTCGCTCGTCTTTTCACAGCGTCCTGTCATGTACGAGTCAGACGCCAGCCGGGTGGCTTATGTTATTAATCTGCTTCGAGGAGAGGCACGCGCCTGGGCTACGGCGCTTTGGGAGCAGAATTCACGGCTCCTAACGTCTTATGCTGGGTTTGTACGGGAGTTCAAACAAGTGTTTGACCATCCCAACAGAGGCGAGACCGCTTTGAGCGTGCTGCTGTCAATGAGACAGGGGCGTCGCAGCGCAGCCGAGTATGCAGTCAACTTCCGCATCGCGGCAGCGAGGTCCGGCTGGAATAACGTTGCGCTCCGCGCCGCCTTCGTAAATGGACTGTCCTGAAGGAGCACCTGCTGGCTAAGGAGGAACCGCGGGATTTTGACGGGCTTGTCGATTTGGTTATACGCTTAGACAACCGTTTGAATGAGCATCGTCGGGAGCAGGCCGGGGGCGTGACCGGGCATGAGCCGTCCCTCCCCCTTCCGGTTCTGAAAGGGTGACGTCGTCCCCATGCTTCACTGCCAGAGAGCTCCGTGTGGCTACCGCTCCCCCTGCTGAGGAGGCTATGGACACGAGCAGGGCCAAAGTAAAAACAAACGTCAGACAAAGGAGGCTGGCCCGCAGGGAGTGTTTTGTCTGCGGCTCTTGTGAGCATATG
Source organism: Thalassophryne amazonica (assembly GCF_902500255.1). NCBI lineage: Eukaryota > Metazoa > Chordata > Actinopteri > Batrachoidiformes > Batrachoididae > Thalassophryne > Thalassophryne amazonica. The sequence goes on along the minus strand of NC_047104.1, from coordinate 89,825,688 downwards.
CAGAAGGACTGCCCCAAACGGTCAAAACTACAACGCCCGTCCTTAGAAACTGGGCTAAGGGTGGGTCATAACACGCACGCAGGGAAACCCCGCAAATCTGCACGAATCCCAGTAACGATCCTTTGTGGGGATCTAACCCTTCATGCCCCAGCACTGGTAGACACGGGGTCGGAAGGGAATCTGCTGGATAGCAGATGGGCAAAGGAAGTAGGGCTCCCCCTGGTGGCTCTGTCGGCACCATTGCAGGTGCGAGCACTAGATGGCACCCTGCTTCCGTTAATCACACATCAGACACAGCCTGTGACCTTGGTTGTGTCTGGAAATCACAGGGAGGAGATCGTGTTCCATGTAACACCTTCTAACTCCCGAGTGATTTTGGGATTTCCATGGATGGTGAAGCACAATCCCCGGATAGATTGGCCGTCCGGGGTTGTGACGCAGTGGAGCGAAACCTGCCACCGGGAGTGTTTAGGATCCTCGGTTCCTCCCAGCATGACGGCTAATGAGGAGGTTAAAGTCCCCCCCAATCTATCGGTGGTGCCAAAGGAGTACCACGATCTCGCTGACGTCTTCAGCAAAGATCTGGCGCTCACTCTTCCCCCGCACCGACCGTACGATTGTGCCATCGATTTGGTCCCGGGCGCTGAGTACCCGTCCAGTAGGTTGTACAACCTCTCACGTCCAGGACGCGAATCAATGGAGACCTACATCCGGGACTCTTTAGCTGCCGGGCTGATCTGGAACTCCACCTCCCCGATGGGTGCTGGTTTCTTTTTTGTGGGTAAAAAGGACGGCGGACTCCGTCCATGCATTGATTACAGAGGGCTGAACAAAATCACGGTTCGCAACCGATACCCGTTACCTCTGTTGGATTCAGTGTTCACACCCCTGCATGGAGCCCAAATTTTCACAAAATTGGATCTTAGAAACGCGTACCACCTTGTTCGGATCCGGAAGGGAGACGAGTGGAAGACGGCATTTAACACCCCGTTAGGTCACTTTGAGTACCTGGTCATGCCGTTCGGCCTCACTAACGCCCCGTGACGTTCCAAGCTTTGGTAAGTGATGTCTTGCGGGACTTCCTGCATCGGTTCGTCTTTGTATATCTGGACGATATACTCATCTTTTCCCCGGACCCTGAGACCCATGTCCAGCATGTACGTCAGGTCCTACAGCGGTTGTTGGAGAACCGGCTGTTTGTGAAGGGCGAGAAGTGCGAGTTCCACCGGACTTCTTTGTCCTTCCTGGGGTTCATCATCTCCTCCAACTCCGTCGCCCCTGATCCGGCAAGGTTGTGGCGGTGAGAGATTGGCCCCAACCAACAAGCCGCAGGAAACTACAGCAGTTCCTCGGCTTTGCAAATTTGTACAGGAGGTTCATTAAAGGCTACAGTCAGGTAGTTAGCCCCCTGACTGCCCTGACCTCCACCAAGGTCCCCTTCACCTGGTCGGATCGGTGCAAAGCCGCGTTCAAGGAGTTGAAACGCCGGTTCTCGACTGCACCAGTTCTGGTGCAGCCTGATCCTGATCGCCAGTACATACTGGAAGTGGACGCCTCTGACTCAGGGATAGGAGCCGTGCTGTCCCAGAGCGTGGAGGCTGATAAGGTTCTCTATCCTTGTGCCTATTTTTCCCGCAGGTTGACCCCAGCTGAACGGAACTATGACGTCGGCAATCGGGAGCTCCTCGCGGTGAAGGAGGCTCTTGAAGAGTGGAAACACCTGCTGGAGGGGGCGTCGTTGCCTTTCACGGTTTTCACGGACCATCGGAACCTGGAGTACATCCGGACCGCCAAGCGGCTGAACCCCAGGCAAGCCCGCTGGTCTCTGTTCTTCGGGCGCATTGACTTCCGGATCACGTACCGCCCCGGGACCAAAAAACAAAAATCGGATGTGTTGTCCCGGGTGCACGAAGAAGAAGCCAAGGCGGGGCTGTCGAACCCCACCAAGACCATCATCCCCGAGTCCACTATCGTGGCCTCCCTCACCTGGGACGTGGAGAAGACCGTCCGGGAGGCCCTGGCAACGAGCCCGGACCCGGGGACCGGCCCCAAGAACAGAATGTACGTCCCACCAGAGGCCAGAGCTGCCGTATTGGACTTCTGTCACGGATCCAAGCTCTCCTGTCATCCCGGAGTGCGTAGGACCGTGGCAGTGGTCCAGCAGCACTTCTGGTGGGCGTCACTGGAAACCGACGTTTGGGACTACGTCCAGGCCTGTACCATCTGCGCCAGGGGCAAGGCAGACCATAGGAAGACCTCGGGACTCCTCCAACCCCTGCCGGTGCCTCACCGCCCCTGGTCTCACATCGGCCTGGACTTCATCACGGGCCTCCCGCCGTCTCAGGGCAACACCATCATTCTCACGATAATAGACCGGTTCTCCAAGGCAGCCCACTTCGTGGCCCTCCCGAAGCTCCCGACGGCCCAGGAGACGGCAGACCTCCTGGTCCACCATGTCATGCGGCTGCATGGGATACCATCGGACATCGTATCAGATCGTGGTCCCCAGTTCTCTTCGCAAGTTTGGAGGAGTTTCTGTAAGGAGCTGGGGGCCACCGTGAGCCTCTTGTCCGGGTACCACCCCCAGACAAACGGCCAGGCAGAGCGGGCTAACCAGGAGTTGTAGCAGGCCCTTCGCTGCGTCACCTCCGCGCGCCCGGCAGACTGGAGTCACCATCTGGCCTGGCTCAAGTATGCCCATAACAGCCAAGTCTCGTCTGCTACCGGCCTCTCCCCTTTTGAGGCATGTTTGGGGTACCAGCCCCCATTGTTCCCACTGGTGGAGGGAGAGGTCGGTGTGCCCTCGGTCCAGGCCCACCTCAGGAGGTGCCGCCGGGTGTGGCGGACCGCCCACTCTGCCCTGTTAAAGGCCCGGACGAGGGCCAAGACCCATGCGGACCGCCGGCGTTCCCCGGCCCCCACATACCAGCCCGGGCAGGAGGTGTGGCTTTCGACAAAGGACATCCCTCTCTGTGTGGACTCCCCCAAGTTGAAAGACCGATACATTGGACCATTCAAAATCGTCAAAATCATCAACCCGGCCGCAGTGAAGCTCCAACTCCCAGCTTCAATGCGGATCCACCCTGTGTTCCATGTGTCCCGCCTCAAGCCACACCACACCTCGCCCCTCTGTGCACCTGGACCTACGCCACCTCCTGCCTGGCTCATCGACGGGGAGCCTGCTTGGACAGTCCGCAGGCTCCTGGACGTCCATCGTAAGGGCCAGGGGTTCCAATATCTGGTGGACTGGGAGGGGTATGGATCTGAAGAACGCTCCTGGGTGAAGAGGAGCTTCATCCTGGACCCGGCCCTCCTGGCTGATTTCTACAAGAGACACCCGGACAAGCCAGGTCGGGCGCCAGGAGGCGCCCGTTGAGGGGGGGGGTCCTGTTATGTGGGCCGCTGAAGAGGAGGTACTGCTGGCCCACCACCACCAGAGGGCGCCCTGCTTGGAGTGCGGGCTCCAAGCATGAGAGGGCGCCAGACCCAGAAGAAGTGACAGCTGTCACTCATCGCACCAGCTGTCACTCATCTACACCACTATATAAGCCGGACTGCAACTCCACCTCCCCACTGAGAAATCAACTACCGAAGAGGTAATTTTCTCTGCTGACTCATATCATTGAGTGATAATCTGAACTTCTTTTGCAGCCGTTATCCTGTGGTGTTTGTCCTTATCTGTGGGATTGGCGTTTGGTGTGATCAGCGACGGCTTCGCCTCACACCCCAAACCAGATAAGTGGTTAAGCAGGAGCTGCACGAGTGTGTGATTGGAGGTGGAGGTGCTCCCTCCTAACTGAGTGCAGACTGTGGATTACTGAATGTGCGACTTCACACTCATCCATCCTGTCTTGTTTTCTGCCAGCAGTACCAGGGTCGACAGCTGAAGACAGAGGCCACCTGGGGACTCGGGACTTGGCGGCTCCGGTGTTCTTCAGACCGTTGGTGGTGGAAGCCATGTGGGACGCGGCTCCTCTCTCGTCGGGGGTCTTCTATCTTTGAGCCTGCCCACACGTCACCTGGTGTTAATTGACTATATATATTTTGTGTGTTTAGTTGTGTGTTGTCACAACATTAAATTGTTACTTATTGGCTTATTCATTGTCTGTTCCTTTGCGCCCCCTGTTGTGGGTCCGTGCTACGACACCTTCCCAACAGTGAAGGCTTTGTTGATCTGGGACCTCGTCTGACTTTCACAAAAAGGCAGAAGATGTGGACATCAGCACTTTTTCGGCATATTCCACCATTACAGGAGTTTTTTTCATGGAAAGAAAAGCGGAGGGACGCGCCACGGAGCCGTTCATTACGCGGGACAAAACCACCTCGGTGTTGGTCTCACAGGACGGCTTTCAGGTGGATTTCAGACGGATTCCGGTTGCTTTGCAGTCGTGTGAATATCCGATTGTGATTGTGCATGAGCTGGACATGCCAGAACATGTCCCGTGAGGCTTCATCACGGCGTTTCTTTGCGCCGAGCGGCTGCACCGCGAAGCACGGTGGAGCCGCTTCTCTTTCCATGACAAAAACTCCTGTAACAGTGAAATGTGCCGTTCATTTTTAAACTGGACGCTGTCTTGATCCGGTATGTCATCTGACTAGCACACGTGGACATCAGCACTTTTCCGGCACATTAAGACAGACGTGCGGCGGAGTTCCGCAGCCTATCCCAGCAGTCATACAGGATGAGACGAGGTACACCCTGCACAGGACACCAGTCTGTCGCAGGACAAAGACAGACAAAGAAACACATTCACAGCTGTACACACACCTACGGACAGTTTAAAGTTCCCAATCCACCTAACCTGCATGTATTTGGATGTGGGAGGAAGCCTGAGCACCCTGAGGGAGCCCACACAAACACAGGGAGAACATGCAAACTCCACACAGAAAGGCCACAGGTGGGAATCGATCCCATGACCTTGTTACTGTGAGCCAACAGCGCTAACCACTAAGCTACATGCTGCCATCAGTAGCATGTCATCGGAGTCATCTGTAGCTCTCTGCTTCAAAAAGCACAAGTAAAAACACAACCGAACACAAAGGAGGTAATGGTCATGTGGTTAAGTGCTGGACTTGAAACCAGAGGATCCTCTGTTCAAACCCCAGCCAGACTGGAAAACCACTCAAGGCCCTTTGGACCAGGTCCTTAATCCTCCATTTCCTCCTGGTGTGCAGTTGAGCGCCTTGCATGGCAGCACCTTGATATGTGCGTGTCAGTGGTTGTCTGCACTTTGGTCCGCATCTTGAAAAAGATTTTGTTGGGCTGTGATATACGTATTTTTCAGGGTTGAAAAGCTGAGTGAGTAATCTGAGTTTTGGGGTTTGCAATTTTCATGGATCAAGACTAAGATCCAGGCTTTCAATGATTTCTGGATTGTTGACACAAAACGTGCATCTGTATGTGGCTTAAAGGGGAATTATGAGGTTTTTTTATTTGGGCATATAGTTATGTTGTTTTGGATGAAATTTTTCAATCCGGATTAAAAAGATTTTAATCATTCCAGTGTTTAGCTTGGTTATTAAAACATAGGAGGTGTACAGGACTATGACACTATGGAGTGTGCTAAAATATAACAAGGGTTGCCTCAATTTCAATTTATTTTCATTTATATAGTGCCAAATCACAACAGAGTTGCCTCAAAGTGCTTCACACAGGTAAGGTCTAACCTTACCAACCCCCAGAGCAACAGTGGTAAGGAAAAACTCTGAGGAAGAAACCTGAAGCAGACCAGACTCAAAGGGGTGACCGTCTGCTTGGGCCATGCTACAAACATAAATTACAGAACAATTCACAGACAAATATACAAGAAATGCTATTGGCGCACAGGACAGGAGGATCACCAACATGAATACAACTTGTTGGGAAAGTGTCAGTACACGGACCCACAACAGGGGGCGCAAATGAACGGACAATGGAGAAAGTCAAATAACAAGGCTTTACTGTTGTGAACGTGCACAACGAATACAACCAATCACGAAATGGACAACAGTCAATTCACAAAAGTGTCGTGTGGGCAGGCTCGAAGATAGGAGACGCCTCTCCAAGGTAAGACCCGAACCACACGGCTTCCTCCGCCACAGGACCCCGGAAATACTGGAGCCGCCAAGTCCCGAACTCCCAGGTGGCCACTGCCTCCGCGTGTCGGACCTGGTACTGCTGGCGAGGAACAAAGAACAGTTAGATGGGGGCGCGTTTGCACCCAAGACTCCGAACAGCAGGGAAGTTACCTCCACCTCTCGTTGGAACAGTAATCCACAAGCTATACACTAATCCAAAAGGATACACTCCGTCAGCTTTGATACGTTACCTCGTAGGTAGAAACGATATCTCGGCAATGAGGTGGAGGTGCCGTCCTGCTGATATACCCCACAGATGATTGCCGTCAGCTGTCTCAGGTGATGGGTGACAGCTGTCACCGTAGCTGCTCACGTGAGGCGGCGGCGCCCTCTGGTGCCTGGAGCCCGCACTCCAGGCAGGGCGCCCTCTGGTGGTGGTGGGCCAGCAGTACCTCCTCTTCAGCGGCCCACACAACACAACTCCCATCTCTGGATGGAGCTGCACCTTAAACAGAGAGAAAAAAACAGAATCAGGCATCAGAAAGACAAAAAAAAAAAAAGTATAATTTGCCAGCATTAAACAACAAGAAAAACAGTGAATTACTAAGGTTATCGCCGGCCACTAGCCCTAAACTTCACTAAAAGACCCAGAATTTAGGTAAAGTTGAGGCCGCGGCCCGCTCCAATTACTAATAAAGGAATTAAAAGAGTAAAAATCGTAAAACAAAACTGTACCAGTATGCTAGCCATATGAAAGGGAAAATAAGTGCGTCTTAAGTCTGGACTTGAAAGCCTCCACAGAATCTGACTGTTTTATTGATGCAGGGAGATCATTCCACAGAACAGGGGCATGATAAGAGAAAGCTCTGTGACCCGCAGACTTCTTATTCACCTTAAGGACACAAAGTAGTCCTGCACCCTGAGAACGTAAAGCCCGGGCCGGTACGTAAGGTTTAATTAGGTCAGCTAGGTAGGGAGGTGCCAGTCCATGAATAATTTTATAGGTTAATAGCAGAACCTTAAAATCTGATCTCACTGGGACAGGAAGCCAGTGAAGGGATGCTAAAATGGGTGTAATGTGGTCGAACTTTCTGCTTCGTGTCAAAAGTCTGGCTGCAGCATTTTGAACCAATTGGAGACCCCTAATGCTAGACTGCGGTAAACCAGAAAATAGAACATTGCAGTAGTCCAATCTAGAAGAGATAAATGCATGGATCAGGGTCTCAGCATCAGCCATAGACAGGATGGGACAAATCTTCACTATATTTCACAGGTGGAAGAAAGCAGTCCTAGTAATATTTCTAATGTGGAGGCCAAAGGACAACAAAGGATCAAAAATTACCCCAAGGTTCCTCACTTTGTCAGTGTGATGTATGACACACGAGCCGAGGCTGAGCGTTAACTGGTCAAATTGATGCTGATGTCTCACTGGACCAAGAACCATCATTTCAGTCTTATCAGAGTTTAAAAGTAGGAAGTTTCTATACATCCAACTTCTCACTGCTGCAAGGCAATCTTCTAAGGATTTTATGTGAACGAGATTACCAGCAGTTATCGGCATGTATAACTGAGTATCTTCTGCATAGCAGTGAAAGGTAATCCCAAAATGCTGCAATATGTGCCCAAGGGGTGCTATATAAAGGGAGAAAAGCAGGGGGCCTAAGACAGACCCCTGTGGAACCCCAAATTTCAAATCACTAAGGTTAGAGGTAGTGTTACTGTACAAAACACAGTGAGAACGACTGGTCAAGTATGACGTCAGCCATGCAAGGGCACTCCCAGTAATCCCAAAGTGATTTTCCAGCCTATCAAGTAGAATATGATAATCCACTGTATCAAATGCAGCACTGAGATCTAACAGCAACAGAACCGTAGTGGTGTCTGAATCCATTGTAAGCAGAAGATCATTCACCACTTTAGTGAGAGCCGTCTCTGTGGAATGATATTTTCTAAAAGCAGACTGCAGTGGCTCAAAGAGATTATTCTCAGTAAAATAGTCTATGAGCTGCCGTGACACCACTTATTCCAGAATTTTTGAGAAAAATGATAGATTTGATATCGGACGATAGTTTGTCAATACACTAGGGTCAAGATTAGGTTACTTAAGTAATGGTTTAATCACTGCAGATTTGAAACATTTAGGAACAGATCCAGAAGTTAAAGAAAGATTAATCATTTCCAGCACAGTTGGCCCAAGAGTGGGCCACAGGTCCTTAAACAGTTTTGTTGGTATAGGATCAAATAAACAGGTTGTGCTTTTTGTTGCCTTTCGAGTTTTGTCAGCATGCCTAGTGCGATACTGTCAAATTCTGTAAATCTAGGTAATACCTCAGTAGTGGCGCCCACATCAATAGCAGGGTGTAGTGGCTGGATTAAGGCATGCCGGGATATGTTTAACCTGATGTCTTCTATTTTCTTCCCAAAGTAATCCAGGAAATCTTGTGCTGTAAAAGGAGAGCGAACTACAGGTGGTTGTCCATGCAAAAGTGTTGCCACCGTGTCGAACAAGAACTTTGAGTTATGCTTGTTTTTGTTGATCAAATCAGAGTAGTAAGTCCGCTTTGTAGCCAATAATGCATGCTTATAGTCTATGATAGCATCACGCCATGCAACGTGAAATACTTCTAATTTTGAACAACACCATTTCCGTTCTAGACCTCTTGCTTTATGCTTGAGGTCACGCAAATAATCATTGAACCAGGGTGACTGTGATTTGGGGGAGCGTGGTTATAACACAGGTAGTGCAATCATGTCGAGTGTAGTTTTGAGCACTGAGTTTAAACTATCCACAAGTCTGTCTACTGACTGGGTATTTGTCAAATGTGAAGCTAAGACATCAGGCAGTCTAGCTTCGATTTCAGTCTTAGTTGAGGAGTTGATGCATCGCCGTAATGATATATAAGGTTGTTGTTCCACTAAACACGGCAGCGAAACTGTAAACTTAATGAGTGAGTGATCAGACACCACTGATGTAAGAGGCATGATGTCAATATTCGTGACAGCAATACCACGTGGGAGAACCAGATCCAGGGTATTTCCACGAATGTGCGTCGAATCCCGAATGCATTGCCGAAATCCTAATGCATCCACAATTTCTATAAATGATTTGCAGAGGGGATCAGAAGGCTTATTTATATGAATGTTAAAGTCACCAATGATCAGAATGTTATCTACACTAGTTGACAAGTTAGAGATGAACACACCAAATTCATCTAAGAATTCAGAATATGGGCCAGGAGGCCTATATACAGTGACAAAGTAATACGACTGATTTTTATTCTTCTGACATTGGCAATGTGTAATATCCTGAGCAGAGCGGAGAATCAGATGCTCAAACAAGTGATATTTGTAACCCCCAACAGCTAATAAGCTAAACCTAGATTTATAAATAAGAGCAACACCCCCGCCTTGCTTCGCATCATGAGGGACGTGACTAAATGTATATGCTGGTGGGCAGGCCTCATTTAAGGGGAGGACAGCTGTAGGTTTAAGTCAGGTTTCACATAGCCCAATTATATCTAAGTGATGATCAATAATTAGATCATTGATCAACAATGATTTTGAGGACAGTGATCTTATGTTAATGAGACCTGGTCTAAGGACCTCAGTGGGGTTGACAGTTGAACTGTTTGGGTTTAGGGGTGGTTCCAGAGTAGCATATATAAGATGCCTAGAAGTAGGTTTAGGTTTAAGACATTCCACGTGCGTTGTAGGTAGCAGACACGAAATCTTTGCTATTGCTGGAACAACCACTGGGCCATCCTCAATTTCAACATCATCCAATATAGCAATGGGTATTAAGTTTGGAAAGCATATCCCTCTATGATTTTTATGGACACGACTATGGAAGCAGGCCACAGTCTCAACTTGTTGAAATTCCCTCCCGGGCAAATAAACTGCACTAACACCATAGTGGATTTTCTGCACTAAATTCCCCGCTAAGCTAATGGATTCCACACCCACATTTGTCATAAGCCTTGCAGGGTCTCTAATCACCTGCTCCGTGGCCTGCTGTACATTCCTAATGTTACCCTCCCTGTAGAGCTCTATCTATGTTCGCAGACAAGATGGCGGCGCCTTCCCCAGTAGGGTGGAGGCTGTCCGGCATCAGCAAGCCACGGCGGCCCCAGAACGAAGGCCAGTTATCAAAAAAGCTAAAGCCTTGCTGTCTACAAAACTGTGCCAGCCACCTATTTAACAATGTCAGCCTACTAAGCGCCTCATCAGTACCCCGGGAGGGGAGGGGACCAGAGACTATTAATCAATGCCGACACATCTTTCTGGCAAGGTCACAAGTCCTCTCTTTGTCCATTTTTGTGACCTCTCAGTGCTTCATCCTGATATCATTGGTGCCAATGTGAATAACTATGTGACTATATCTTATGTCATGTTCCTTCGTCTGTCTTCCCTTCTGCAGCATCAGCACCCTAAGATGAGATGCAATGTCGGGAGCTCTGGACCCAGGAATACATTTAACGTCAGCCGGCATCTGTAATCTGACTTTGCGGGTGATAGAATCCCCTATCACTAAAGTCCGGTGTTTCGGCCTGGAGACAGGAGTGGAAGTCACTTGTTGGCTCAGAGAATTCACATCTGGCAAATCCAAGGGGGAGAACCGATTCACAGTTTGCACTGGCGAGTGTGATCAGGGTGCCACAACCGGGCACCAAGCCATACTGGGTTTCCTCCACCTAGCCACAGTCCAAAAGCCGTCCTCCACAGCCGGCGTTTCTAAACTGATGCTAATGGGCTCGCTAGCCGGCCCAACACTAACCTCATCTAGAGTGCCTGTAACATCTAACTCCACTGCGCTTAGAAGCTGCTCTAACTTGTGGACACGGCTCTCTAAGAGAGCCACCCTATCTTCCAACATCACGCAGGATTTACAGAGGGTGTAAAGTAGAATTAGTAGTGTACTTTGTACACTAAGAAATTCAAGAATGTAGCCAAGCAAACATGAGCTAACCAATAATGGATAAACTAACCACTCCTAAGGCTCACACAGATGCAAATAAATTTATTAAAATTCATAGCAGTTACACTAAAAAACTAACAGAAGTATTAAATAGGTAAAAATGCAGCAGCTATAAAATACACTAAACAGTTAATTAACTAACAGGAGTGTAAAAAAATGAAATGAAAAAATTATGACGGGGGTCCGAAATAGCTAACGCAAGCTGACCGCTAGCGAAAATGCTAGTCGCTCCTAAGATTTTACACAGGAGTAAAATAATTACTTAAAATTCACAGCAGTTCAACTGAAAAATGAACAGAAGTATTAAATGGGTAGAAAAGAAACAGCTATAAAAGTAACAAAGGAGAGGGGAGGGATCAACCTAGCTAGCGAATGCTAACCGCTAGCAAGTGCTAACCCACAGGGAATGCTAACCGCTTGCGAATGCTAACTGCCAGCGATTCACAACATGACTGTTGTTAAATAACTTTTAGAATAGATACAATTAATAACCAGAAGAGTGCTAAACAGAAATAAAAGAAGTGTATACAAGCATATACAAGCCTATACAACCGCATACAACTGAACACAAGCGCGGGGTGATCAGGACTCTTCAACACAGAGCCCTACAGGTGCCCACAACTGCAGAGGGAAGGGCTAAAGAGCAACAACTTGTACGGAAAGCCCTCACAGTATGTGGGTACCCACGTTGGTCCCTGGACAAAGTGCAGAAGTCCCAGAAAACAAAGAGACCGATAGACAGGAGACGGATGTTATGTGTCGGACGCAGCTCGGAGAACCGACCAGCGTTTGAAGGACCCAGTATGAAATAAGCAGAGCACGGTACAAAGGATAACTGAATTTAATACATAACAGTGATGTGATACAAAACAACAAAAGAGTGTGCGGTCTGGCATGGTGGTGTTACGGTGTGCTCCCAGCTGCACTAACGGTCCGGAGCCAGAAGCCGTTCGGACCCAAGGACCCCGCCGACACCCCCCAGGTGGCCGCAACAAACCGAGTCTGTGAAAGAAGGAACCATTATGTGAGTCCACACTCTACACACAGAGAGACCACTCAAAGGTGTACATAAACAGCAAACACTTCCTGGCTTAATTACTAATCAGCTTCCCAACCTGCAGGCATGGAACATCCAGTTCACAAAACTCCACTGCAGTGGAAGCCGATACATGACTAACGTACAGCTCAATATAATAAGGTGTGAGGGACACCACATTTACTGACTGTATAAACGTTAGTCACAAAATCTAACGTACCTCAGGAAGTGTGCTGACGAGCGTGAGACCTCACTCCCTCCTCTTTCACAGACTGTGCATCAAACCCTGGACGTTCTCTGCATCCACTGATGATGAGATGGCTCCCGAGACGACGATCTCACCCGTCTGGTCACAAGGTCGAGTCTCTGGCAAATACACACTGTATACTCCAGTCTTAAATGCCACCATGTTCAAATCCATATAGATGCACCACAGCTGTGAGTCCTGACGAGCCGCAGGTGATCAGGGTGAGGTCCTGATAACCTCAGCAACACAGCCACTCAGTCCCAAATGCAAGCCACCTGGAAGGAAAAACAAAAGACAGAAACAAAAAGGCAGCCAGGCCCCCCCAGCCATACAACAGTACCCCACCCTCACGGGAAGCCTCCCGGCGACCACACAAACCTGGCCCAGGAGAAACACCCCCCTCCAGGGAACATGGCTGGAAACCGCATCTGCATTCGTCTTCCAACAGAATGGTTGATGTCCTCTCCTCTGGCTGCATCCTTGCCTTTGTTTCAGTCAGTCACTTAGCACAGGTGTGGCCAGGAGTTCTTAAACCTGTGCGGTCAGCCTTTATCCAACCATGTTCGGTCTTTAGTCATAAAACAAAAAAGACAAACACAAACAACCAAAACACCCCCCCTCCCCAGGGGACCGTCCCATCAAACCCCGGGAAGAGGAGAAAAGAAAAACCCCAAACTTAAGCTTACAAATAAAAGTGCTAAAACACCCCCCCCCCCCCCAAACGACATGTAGGGACCAACACCCCCCAGAGGACTTCCCGCCAGCTCCAGGAGTAATAACCACAGCCGAGGTCCCTCTGGGATCCAACGTCACCCACGGGGACTCCCAGCGCCTCCCAGAGGACCACTTGTCAACCCCAGGAGACGCCTCCCCTCATGACCAACGGACCCAGCCCCGGCCGTCTATGGCTAGATGGACCCACAGCCCTTTCCCCCCCAGAGGACACCACAGTCAAACCCTGAGGGCGGAAACTGGGGGGAAAAACAAGAAGAGAGAGAAAAAAAAAACATACAAACAAAACAACCCCAACCCCACCCCCTTGGCGCAGTGGAAACTGGAAGCACGTCCAGTGTCACCAACCGTGACTATACCCCAGAAGCCAACCGGGAGGAGTGGAACAGCGGTTATGGCAAACGGCACCACTCCTCCGACTTCTACACCAGCCACTAGCTGCGGGTATATCCCACTGCCCCAAACCTCAGCCACGCCGATGGCAGACGGCCAAAGGCGTGCTGAAGCCGGAGGTGGAACAGGGAATCAAAAAA